>NC_030852.1:10563705-10642078 GCF_000208745.1 Theobroma cacao
GAAATTTACCGATTTGCCCCTGGGGCGAAAAAATTACTATTTTGCCCTTTTACTCCGAAATGTACCGGAATCTCATTATTTCTACTTTTCAACCTAAAATAACACTAATATTGATCAATATTAACCAAATGGGGCAAAAATTGTTTAAAAAAAAAAAATTTCGTTTAGTCCTTTAGTGGCAAAATTACCATTTTGCCCTTGTGCTCCATAAATACCGAGAATCACAATTTTTCACTGCTAAACATCATTTTCTACTCCAATAATCATAATTATATTTCATATAATTATTATTGGTCAAATGTGATCAAATCTTGGCTAAAAATCTCAATTTTATCATCAAATGGTAAAATGACAGTTTTTTCCCTAATTGGTCAATTTTCTGATGGACTCCAAACTGGACCTTGAACTCCAAATCACTATTCTAAGCCATTCTGTTGGTTTTAAAATTTTCAAATTTCTCTTAGAATTTCTATTTGAACTAGTTCAAGGCTCGATTTAACTTAGTTGTACCACTCGGTACAATACCGTCTTTTAATCGAGCTTGACAGGGTCTCACACCAACCACTTCAGTCCCTTGTTCTAATTAATTTTTGCTTTGAAGTTCAAAAGAGGGTGTCTTGGCTGGCTGATCATCCCCTTGGTGAGAGTCTGTAGTCTGCAGAACAGGACTAGCAGATTTGTAGGTGGAACCTTCAGCTTGAATGCCATAACTTCCAACATGAGGAGCAGATTTTTCTGCTGGCTTAGCTGAACCTTCAGCACCTTGCTGTGCTGATGCAGTGCTAGATGTTGCAAAGTTGTCTACAGCCACAAGTTCAGATGGTATGTTTTCTTTCTCCTTTAACTTGTTTTCCAACTTAGTGATTTTCTCTTCAATTTTTTGTAGCTTTTCTCCGTTGTTAGTCAGCTTTCCATCAATCCTCATGAGCCAATTAAAAATTACTTCATTTAAGAATCTGGAAGAGGCTTCTTCAGGTTAAGCAAGTAGGCTGTGTTCTTTTCTTGGACCAATCTTAGGGTTCTTAATGAACTTTTCCCCATCGAGTATATACCCCATTTTAACCAAGCTCCCATAATAAATAGCTTGATCTCTAGTTTTTACCAAGTCCATATCATACCTATTTGTCCATATTCCCTTCTTTTGTACAAGGGATGTAATGACATTTCCATACGGTAGATTAACCTTATCAAGTTTGCAGGCACTTCTCATTTTTTCAATCATATATCTTCTCAGATTCAGAGATACCCCATTGAAGGCATGTTTCATCAGCCAAAGGTCTTCGAGGCTGATGAAGCTAAGGTTTCCACTTCTACCCTGAATGTTTGCTGCTATGAAATAGTGTAAAATCATAATCTGAAGGCTGATTATCAGATCTGAATTGCTCTTTGAAGAATATTTTTCCTTCATTCCGGTGATGATCTCCCACAATGAGGATGGATCATATTTTTCAGGGAGCTCATACTCACCTTCTTTACATTCTATTGTCAGCAAGTTTCCTAAATCTTTAGCAGTCACAACAAATTTTTTTCCATTCAAATATACATTTAAACCATTTTCGACATAATCATCAAAATCTACTAATTCCTTTCCTTTCAAATCAATGCCACAATAGAACTCTTTAACCAGACTTGGACTATAAGACCTATTCTTAAAGGTGCTGTAACCTTTTAGTTTCAGTTCATCAAAGTACTCAGATAAACTAGTTTGGATTTCTAAATTTTCATCAAAACTCTTCCAATCAATAAATGTACCACAGGAGATTGGTGCATTCTCAATATTTTTGAACCTATATTCATGCAACTTATTCTTGAACTTTGAACAAGAAGTACTAATACCTTTGTGGAGTGAGGATTATGTATCTTTCTTCTTGTCAATTTTTTGCTTCTTTTGTCTTAGTTTCTCAGATATTTCTTTCACTAAAGCAGGCATGATTTTCTGTTTCTTCTTCAGACTTTCCATTCCTGTTCCTTCCTCCATTGGCCTTTTCCTTTTTTCTTTTCTGATATCTATTTATTCTGAGATGTTCTCACCATTTTGATTCCAGAAATTTTTAATGGTTAGGGTTTAAGTCAGTTTCAGAGGCAAACATGAATATTTGGGTTTTTTTTTTAGAGCAACAGGTTTTAGGGAAGAGAAAATGGGAGGTTGGCAGTAGTTATTTCTTAGAAAAACTGCTCACCTTTCCTTAAGTACTACCCTACTTTTATTTCTTCATAATTTCAAAATTCCCTCTAAAATTTTGGTTATTTACCTTTGGCAGTTTTTCTTCATTCTCTTTGCACCTGGTAAACCCAATTTTTACCTCATTTTACTCCTCTTTCTCTAAACTGACTAAGTCTTTTTATTTAATGCTATCAAACCACTCTTAGTTGACTAAGATTTCCTTAGTCGACTGAATGCACTTTGTTTTCTATGTGAGAGCCAAAGGTTTTTCTATAATTCTTTCATACTAATCATCCCTAAATTTCTTCTAATCTCACAGAATCTATCTTCATTCAGAGGTTTGGTAAAAATGTCTGCTAATTGATGTAAAGTGTTCACAAATTCTATCTTAATATCATTTTTCACTACATGGTCTCTAACAAAATGGTGTCTAATTTCAATGTGCTTTGTCCTAGAGTGCTGCACAGGGTTTTTTGATATATTGATTGCACTTGTGTTATCACAGTATATTGGTATGTTATGCATACTTATTCCATAGTCTTTTAATTGTTGCTTGATCCAAAGAACTTGTGCATAGCAGCTACCTAATGATACATACTCTGCTTCGGCTATTGACAAAGCTACTGAATTTTGCTTCTTGCTAGACCAAGACACAAGCATGCTTCCTAAAAATTGGCATGTTCCACTAGTGCTTTTCCTATCAGTTCTGTTGCCAACAAAGTTAGCATCTGAATATCCAACTAAGCTAAGAGTTGAGTCTCTAAAGTACCACATTCCTAGTCCTTGAGTGTCTATAAGGTATCTAAAAATTCTCTTAACAGTTGTTATGTGTGTTTCTTTAGGCTGTGATTGAAATCTAGCACACAAGCACACACTAAACTGAATATCTAATCTACTTGTTGTTAAGTAGAGAAGAGAGCCGATCATACCTCTATAGAGCTTTTGATATACATCCTTACCTTTTTCATCTAAGTCGAGTTTAGTGGATGGACTCATTGGTGTGGAAATTGATTTCAGCTTCAGCATATCGAATTTCTTGAGCATATCTTGAGTGTATCTTTCTTGGTTGATGAAGATTCCTTCCTCACTTTGTTTAATTGGAAGACCAAGGAAGTACCTCAACTTTCCCATCCTGCTCATCTCAAATTCACCCTGCATTTCATTAGCAAAGTTCTTGCATAAAGTCTCATTAGTTGCACCAAATACAATGTCATCCACATATATTTGCACAACAATTAAATCATTTAGATATCTCTTAATGAACAATGTAGTATCGATGTAGCCTCTATCATAGCCTTTTTCAACTAGAAATTTTGAAAGCCTCTCATACCAAGCTCTAGGAGCTTGTTTCAATCTATACAAGGCTTTATGAAGTTTGAAAAACATGATCAGATTTTTTAAAGTCTTCAAAACCAGGTGGTTGTTCTACATATACTTCCTCTTGAATTAATCCATTTAAGAATGCACTTTTTACATCCATTTAGAACAGTTTAAAATTCATGAAACATGCAAAAGCTATCAACAACCTTATGGCTTCAATCCTAGCAACAGGAGCAAAGGTTTCATCATAATCTATTGCTTCCTTTTGGTTGTATCCTTTTGCTACCAGCCTAGCTTTATTTCTAACTACATTTCCTTACTCATCTACCTTATTTCTAAATACCCATTTTGTACCAACAATAGGGTGATTTGAAGGTCTAGGTATCAATGACCATACACGATTCCTTGTGAATTGATCAAGTTCTTCTTGCATGGCCATTATCCAAATTTCCTCTGTTTCAGCTTCTGCAAAGTTTTTAAGTTCAATTTGAGATATAAAAGGTGAAAACTCACAAGTTTCTCTAGTTGTTTTCCTAGTTCTAACTCCTTGTGAAATGTCACCTATTATTTGGTCTTGTGGGTGATCTCTTACAAATCTCTTATTCCTTGGTAAATCATCATGCTGATTTTTTGCTCTTTGCAGATTTTCTAGAGGTGGAGTTTTAGTTTCTCTTTTAAGTGAGCTTTCTTCATTATTTTTGTTGTTCTTTAAGCTCATTTCGTTCATTTGTTTTTCTAGGATTTCTACATTATCATCATCATCATGAACTTCTTTTTGTACAGCATTTGACTCATCAAAAACTACATGGAATGATTCTTCAACGGGTAAGGTCCTTTTGTTAAAAACTCTATAGGCCTTTGAGTTTAATGCATATCCTAAAAAAATTGCTTCATCACTCTTTGCATCAAACTTCCCTAGGGGCTGTTTTCCATTGTTCAATATAAAGCACTTACAACCAAATCTCCTAAGGTGAGAAATATTTGGTTTCCTACCTTTGTAAAGTTCATATGGAGTCTTTGACATCAAAGGTCTTATTGAGACTCTATTAAGAATATAAGTTGCTGTATTTACTGCCTCAGCCCAAAGATATTTATGTAGGTTGTTCTCATATAGCATGGTCCTAGCCATTTCTTTTAAGGTTTGGTTTTTCCTCTCTACAACTCCATTTTACTAAGGTGTTCTAGGTGCAGAAAAATTATGATCCAACCCTTTTTCACTGCAAAATTTTTCAAACTCATTATTTTCAAATTCTCCTCCATGATCACTCCTTATGGTAACTATGGCTAGTCCTTTTTCATTTTCTACTTTCTTACAATGACTTAAGAAGGTTGATAAAGCATCATTCTTATGAGCAAGAAAATAAACCCAAGTATATCTAGAATAGCCATCAACTATTACAAAGCCATAAGATTTTCCTTCTAAGCTAGTTGTGCTTATTGGACCAAATAGATCAATGTGTAGCAATTCAAGAGGTCTAGATGTTGATACTATCTTCTTAGTCTTAAAGGATGTTCTAACTTGTTTTCTTAGTTGGCAAGCATCACATATCCTATAATTTTCAAATTTTAACTCCGGCAGTCTAGCAACAAGATTTTTTTTTAATTAATTTTGACATGGTATGCAAGCTAACATGTCCTAATCTCCTATGCCATAGCCAACTATCATTTTCAGCATTTGCAACAAGACATACTTTACTATTTACTTTAAGATCTTCAAGAAAAACTACATACATATTTTTTAATCTTTTTCCTATAAATGAGATTTTATTTGTACTCATATCTATCACTTCACACTTAGTTGAATCAAAACATACTTTAAATCCTTTATCACAAAATTGACTAATACTTAGTAAATTATGCTCTAAGCCTTTAACCAACAACACATGTTTAATTTTAGTTTTGGAATCCTTACCAACAGTACCTATACCATAGGTTCCGCCTTTTGAATCATCTCCAAAGGATACGGTTCCTCCCTTTCTCTTATCTAGTTGAGCAAACAGCATTTCATGTGTTATCATGTGCCGTGAACAGCCACTGTCCATGTACCAAGGCCATTTCTTCTTGATTTGAGCTTTTGAACATGTCTCATTTAAGTCAAGCTCAACCTACAAAACAGAATTTCAGTTTTTCTTTATAGGTACCCATACTTTGATGGGTCCTTGAGTGTTAGTTGTAACAAAGGATCCCTTAGGTACCTAGATTTTCTTAATTTTTTGCACTTTTCTTTTCTTAAAACAGTCATGTGATAAATGACCAATTTTACTACAAATGTAGCATCTTAGTGATGCATTAGCAGAATTTTTCTTTTAGTATACATCTCTTTTTGGAAATTCTTTTTTCAAACTTTTAAGAGCTGTGTTTTCATCAAGAGTTATTAGCAAAGCTTCAGACTTGTTATCCAACTCTTGTTTTAAAACCTCAAAGTCTGTTTTTAAGTGTTTTAACTCAACTTGCAAAATATTTCTTTGCTAAAAAACAGAAGTAAACTCTTGTTTGATTTGTTCCAAATCATTTTCAAGTAATGCAGCCTTTTTCTTTAATGATTTGTATTTTGAAAAAAGCTTTTTAAATTCATCGTAAAGGCATTCATACTCATCTTGCAAGTAATCAAAAGAATAATTGTAGGGGGATGAAGATACCTCTGTTTCATCATCTTATGCCATCAAACAAATATTGGCTTTTTCCTCATATTTTTCATCTTTAGAATCAGAGCTTGAAGTGTCACTGTCCAACCTTGCAGCAGCCACCATTGCTTTCTTGGATTTATTTTTTTTCTTGGGAGTTTCATTTTTCAGCAATGGGCAATCAGACTTGAAGTGACTAGGTTTCTTGCACTCATAACAGATGAGCTCCTCCTTTTTATTGGAGCCAATTTTGTTTCTATTATTCCATGAGGCACCTTGGTCTTTCCTGAAACCTCTTCTAAGCTAGCCTTCGGTTTCTTTTGCTCATTAGCTTTCTGAATTTTTTTGCAACTAGAGCTAATTCTTCATCATCATCACAAGAAAGCTCTTCCAGCTCTTCTTCAAGGATGGTGGCTTTAAGTGCAATATTGTTTTTCTTTTCCTTTGCTTCCCTTCGATCTTCTTCTTCTTCTTCCTCAAGCTCTAGCTCATGAGCAAGAAGAAAACCACAAATCTTATCGAGTGTGATGAAGTTTAGATCTTTAACTTGTCTAATGGCAGTCACTTTTGGCTTCCAAGATTTTGGTAGGCTGTTAAGCAATCTCTTTACTAATTCATGTTCAGGGATAGGCTTGCCTAGCTGACTCAATTTATTTGTGATGTTTGTAAACCTATCAAACATGCTGGTGATGTCTTCCCCAGGCTCCATTTTGAACATTTCATAACTATGTGTTAAGAGAGCAATTTTGGACTTTTTTACTTTAGAAGTCCCTTCATGGATTATTCTAAGTTTTTCCCACACTTGTTTAGCTGTTTTACAGCTTGAGACTTTGTTAAACTCAGTGGGGGTTAATGCACAATGCAATGTGTTGATGGCTTGAAAGTTTATTTGAACTTTCTTAGTTTTAGCCTTGGTCCATTCAGACCTCGGCTTGGGCATCAACTCATTTGTCACCACATTCACGGTTGAGGGCATAAAGGGTCCATCAGTTATGATGTCCCACATTTTATAGTCTATAACTTTAATGTAAATTGACATTGTGGTGCTCCAATAAGGGTAATTAGAGCCATCAAACAGAGGTGGTCTGTTTGTTGATTGTCCCTCAGCCACTCTTGATTTTTGGAGAGCCATTTGGATCCTCCCTAAGGATGTTAAGCCTTAATAATAAGAAACTAGCTCTGATACCACTTGTTGGTCCCTATAATATGTGCTAAGGGGGGGTGAATAGCACAATTTGGCTCTTAACAATATTAAAAACTAATTTTCAGAACTTAAGAAAAGAAAAACAGAGTATAAGATGCATAATAATTTATAGTGGTTCGGTCCAAAACCTACATCCACTACCTTGATTATCCAACGAAGGATTTTCCCAACAAATCCACTAATATTCGGTGAAATTCATAAGCTTTCACCAAGCTTTACAATGGCTTTTCAAGGCTCAGCCAAAACCTTTTACACTAGTTTTTCACGGGCTCAACTAAAACCCAAAGTGGTTTTCCAAGGCTCAATAACAACCTACAACAATCAAGCTATCCCAAGCTTGAATAACCCCTTAGAGTGACTTCCTCACTCTAAGAATACAAGAAGTGTAGTAAAAGAAAGTACCTATGATCACTAGTTGATCTGATTAGTACAAGATTGAGTGCAAAATACAAATGCAAAGAGTAGGCGTTTAAGTGCAGACAAGTGCAGTGAAGATTTTCTGGTTTTTCAATTTTCTATATCTCAAATCTCATTCAAGGCTTCTTAAAAACTTGTTTCTAATTGTTGGAAGACCCTTTTATACTTGGAGATGCAACTTTAATGGTAGTTTGGCAGTTTTATGTCCGTTGGAAATAGTTGAGGATGAGTTCTAGCCATTAATCTGTCTTGTAGTGCTCTGGTTCAAATTGCAGACAGATAGCTCTTAGTCGACTAAGTTGGTTCTGTTTCTCAAACTCTTTAGCCCGTCATTCCTCCAATTTGAAACTTGGTCAACCAACATTCTTCCTTATTTCACCAATAAGCTTCCTCGTTAGACAGTTGCATCTTGTTATTTTATCCCTTTTTTTCTTTTGATATACTCTTTGAAGAGTTAATTACTTAATTTCATATATTAATTTTCCTGTACACTTAAGTAAAGGTATTAGACACAAATAAATGAGAATGTTTTATTATCATCAAAAACTAATGGAGCCAACAGATATGAAGCTTTAGGACTAATATAGGATGTCAGAAGTAGACAGAGTGCCATGCCTCATGAAATATCCGGGATATTTGATGAAAGGATTGAATTGCATAGAGATACTATACACTGAAAGGCTAGTCAAACCATATTGACTCTGTTGACATTTGGGTGGTCATGATGTATTGTTAGATGCCACTTATGATCTATAAATATAAATACTTGGATTAATTTATATATATTACCAACATGTTGGGAGCCTAATGGGTCAAGCACAATAAGATGACAATGTGAAATTAAAATGGGATTTGTACTCAATCGAAAATTTGAAATTTCTAATATGGACTTAATTAAATGGTTTAATTAAGTACAAGGGTTAAATTGTAATTAATCAAAAGTTGGATCAGCAATTTAACCTAACTATAAATACTCAAATGTGGATGCTGTACCATATGAGAAGAATTAGAGGTGAGAAACACTTGACAAAAAATAAAAAAAGCTCTCTAAGCTTACGAAATGAACTTTTTAGAATGGTTCCAAGAGTCATTTTTCTTTCTCATCTTTTCTACCAAAATCAATTCTTTGAAAGGTAAGATTTATGAAATCTTGGCCACTAACATCGCTTCATGGCATACACATAATCCCTACCATGAAAAAGGCTTTCATTTATTACTTGTGTGGATAAGTGTTAGAGGCTGAACACGTGGATAGTTATGGCTTGCGATAACTAAGCTTTAGTGTGCAATCAAACAAAGGGGTCATGACTTGTGATTTATTGAAATCACTACTAAATATATGATTTTGATCATTTTCTTGTATGTATGAATGTTAATCCATTCAAATGCCAAAACAAGTGATCCTTTGGAGGTTTCAGTTTTCTATGTTTACTTTCAATATGCTATTGAATTTTAATTATTAATTTTTGAATTTTATTTTTTTCTCTAAGCATGGTCGAAATCTAGCATTGGTATAAGAGCCACCTTTTATTTGCTTTTGATTGGATGATGCTTTAGTTTTTGCCAATATGAAGAAATTAGTTTTGCCCCAAATCCCTATTTCAAGTCAACATGTATGCTATAATTGTCAAAATTGTTTTCATTAACTTTAACATTCAATTCCAGCAAGTTAATCATGATTTGAAACTTGATTTTAAGTATTTAGACACTGATTTGAATCAAAGTTTTAAAGGTTGAAAGAATCAGGCTCAAAAATTTGAATTGTTTCATGCGAGTTTAAACTTGACATGGTGATATATCGTGACTAGGAAAATCTGATTTTTCCAAGGTTCATGGAATTCATTTTGAGCAACTTCCAGAATTAAAAATTATGCTAAATTGTTTAATATATGTTATTCAAAGTCAGATTATGGCTGTTCATGAAAAGGTTTTATGAATAACCCTAATTTCTTAGTACATGCATTATCCAGGCATTTGTCGATTAAGAAATTTTTTAGCCAATATTTTGGCAGCCATGAGAGATAGTTAGTCACTACTTTTGGGTTTTGAAAAGAGTCCTTGTGCCATCTCAATTGGTCTTGGTTTGGGAAACCTTGACTGATTAAAAGAAGGAAAGAAAAAATCCTTAAATTAAGAAATTTTGGTTGTACAACGAATGTGATTCCTTTAATGCCAATTTCTTCCATGATTTAAGGGATGGAATTTTTCCATCTTTAATTGGATTAAATGTGTTTATTAATCACCAGTAAATTCAGCCAATTAAATTTCTAAAATGGTTTTTGAAATTAGACGTGTTAGTTACCTAAAACAGTTAGGAAACTAATATAAGATAATTACTTAAAAGTTAAGGTTACTTAATTATTATCAAGTTCCTAAAAGTTAGGAAAATTAATAAAAATTGTTAGCCAGTTAATTTAAATATAAAATTATTAATATTTAAATGAAAACTTAATTAAACCTAATGTGATTGGGATTTATGTTAATTAGATTAAGGTCAATGTTAACTAAGTAAAAGATTGAACTATATATGTTGTGATTGGCAATTAGATAATAAAGCATGTGTGATTTTAATATGTTCATGACATGATTATGGATGTATAAAGATGGTTATGGACTTAGACTCACTGTGATTGTGGATGGTTAAATTATTTTCATGATATTTATTTAATTAAATAAGGTCTGCGTATCTTGCTTTATCTCTTAATTTTTTGGGTTTGTAAAATTATTTCCTCAGCTAATTCCCCTCAAATGTAACTTGAGGTTCTTTTATTATAAACGTACTTAGTTACATTGAATTGTAAAATTAGGTTTAGTTAGGAAAGTATTTTGTAACTCGAAGATGGAGATTTAAAGGTGCTATGAAGATGCAAGGAGATTACAAGCAAGCTTGGAGAAGATTATGTATGTAATCACCTAGGATTTGACCAACTAATTTCCTTCAATGGCTCAAGGAGATTATATTAGATAAAAGTCCATAATCATCCTAGTAGTATGCATGCAATAGATTTATTTTATGTGATATTATAAATGCTATGCATGCTAAAATTGATGATACTTAGATAACAAGATAAAAACAACAACAAAACCCTCATTAAAATATTGAGTCACATGCATGGCATGATCAAGTTGCCTTCCACCATATAGCAAGATAACCAGGCTACTCTTTTAATTAAAGGTTTGTTGAGTCACTCAAGACCAAACTTTTACATGAGTACGTTTGAGCTATAGGTGGGTCTTACTCAACTGATACTGTGTTGTTTGGATGTGTCGCACTTGACCACATGGTATGAGAGTCATAGTTAGGTGAAATGCATATGATGCACTTAGACAAAGAGTTGTCACCTAACTGATCTAGGAATAGCATTGAGATGCGATCGATAAACTATGTTATTTACCCAATTAAGCTTACTGTGATTTGTTGAGTCACTCAAGGTTGCAACAAGTTGAAAGGGGTCCTAGCCCACTAGAAATTCCTAGTACAGATTTTTGTGTAATAGTGAGGGTTATTATTACAAAAATTTAGTTGGAAAGCCAATACAAGATTTAATACCTTGTCTTAAATTGGTTAAAAACATGAAAGACTAATACAAATACTTTTTCTATATTTATAGGTTGTTAGAATGGGTAGAATGATAATTGTTACTTTGCTTGGCATACTTGATGCCATCAGCCCAAAATGTTTGGACTGGTATATTACCTTGAGAAAAGTTCTTAATAAATGGAAGGATGCAATCTTGGCAATCAAAGAGATAACTTTATATATGATTGAGCTTAAACTTTATATATGATTGAGCGTAAGCTTTCTACTATCAATCCTAAATCTTAGATAATGGATTTAGGATGTGGATCGTATTTATGTACTAACATAAAGGCTTTAAGGAATAGTAAAAGGCTTGGTAAAAATGAGGTAGTCCTAAGAGTAGGTAATGGTGCAAAAATTGCCGCAGTTGCCATTAGGACTTGTGATCTTAGTTTACCATCGGGCTTGGTGCTGGAGCTAAAAGACTGTTACTATGTAGCAACATTAACTAGAAATACCATTTTGACTTCATACCTAGCTAAAAATGATGATTTTGAATTTAGTATAAGGGCCAATTGTTGCACTGTCATTCTAAATGATATCTTTTATGGATCCGTAACATGTCATGGAGGACTTTATGTTATGGATCTTGATAGGCTAATGCTCAATATAGATGTCAAGAAAGCTAGAAAAGCTAATCCAAGTCCAACCTACAACTGGCATTGTAGACTTGGTCATATTAATGAGACAAGGATAGCCAAGTTATATAAACAAGGTTATCTAGATCCATTTGATTATGAATCATATGGAACTTGTGAATGTTGTCTTCTTGGTAAGATGACTAAGACTCCCTTTACTAGAAAGCATGAAAGAGCAAGTATGCTCTTAGAGCTAATACACTCGGATGTATGTGGCCCCTTAAACACACCAGCTAAAGGAGGTTGTTCGTATCTCATTATGTTTACAAATGACCATTCTAGATTTGGTTATATGTACCTAATGAAGTACAAGTCTAAACATTTTTAAAAGTTCAAAGAGGTTAGGGCTGAGGTTGTGAAACAAACTAGGAAAAGTATTCTTATTCTTAGATCAGAACGATGAGGAGAATATCTTAGCCAAGAGTTTTTGGATTATCTACTGAAACATGGGATTCTATCACAATGGACTCCACTTGGAACTCCATAACATAATGGAGTGTTTGAAAGGAGAAATCGAACCTTGTTGGACGTGGTTCATTCCATGATGAGTAAGGTAGGCCTTCCCATATCCTTTTGGGGATATACCTTAAAGATTGTTGCTTACGTTCTTAACAAGGTTCCAACCAAATCGGTTGATAAGATAGCATATGAGATATGGTATGGCAAAAGGCCAAGCTTGTCTTATGCAAGGATTTGGGGATGTATGGCTGATGTGAAGCATGCATTGTTTGATAAGCTTGGAGTTAGATAAAACAAATGCAAGTTTGTAAGGTATTCTAAACAAACTATAGGATACTATTTTTACAATCTCACTGAGAAAAAGGTGTTTGTATTGAAACATGCCACCTTTTTAGAGAAATTGCTTCTACTTGAAAGGACTAATATGAGTATGATAATTCTTGAAGAGTTTCAAGGACTATGGAACTAGAGCCGATAGTTAAAGTATTGGATGCTCAATTTGATGCTCAAGAAACAGAAGTGCTCCGTAGATCTATGAGACAAAGACAACCTCTAGAGAGATATAGATTTATGCGAGAAAGAGATACTCTACCAATTGATAAAGAGCCTATTACTTATGAGAAAGTAATATCTGATATTGATTTTGATAGGTGGTTGAAGGCTATGAAATTTGAGATGGATGCCATGCATGTCAACCAAGTATGGACTTTGGTTAATGCACTTGAAAGGGTAAAACCCATAAGATGCAAATGGCTCTTTAAGAGAAAACTTGACATGGATGGTAATGTACAAACGTACAAGGCTAGGTTGGTTGCTAAAGGTTACAACCAAGTTGAAAGAATCGATTATGAGGAAACCTTCTCACCTGTAGCCATGGTTAAATCCATTCAAATTTTGCTTGCTATTGTTGCATATCGTGACTATGAGCTATGGCAGATGGATGTAAAAACAATATTCTTTAATGAGAATTTGCAAGAAAAAGTGTATATGGCATAACTTGAAGGTTTACATCCAAGGAGAATCAGCATAAAGTACGTAATTCCAAAAGTCCATTTATGGGCTAATGCAAATGTCTAAGAGCTAGAACATCAGATTTGATGAAACAATTAAAGATTATGATTTGGTAAAGAATCTTGATGATCCATGTGTTTAGAAAAAGGCAAAAAGACTTTTGGAATTCTTACTTATTTATGTTGATGACATACTACTAATAGGAAATGATATATCGGTGCTGCAGACTGTCAAGATCTAGTTATCCAAACAATTCTCCATGAAAGATTTAGGAGAAGCAGTCTATATTCTAGGAATAAAGATATATACAGATTGATAAAAAAGGTTGCTAGGATTATCCTAATCCACTTACATAGACAAGGTGCTAAAAAGGTTTAGCATGACTAAATGCAAGAGGGGAAACTTACCTATGTCACATGGCATTCAACTCTCAAAGGACATGAGTCTAAAGATGTAAGAAGAGAGGATGAGGATGGATAGGAGACCGTATGCATCGGTTATAGAATCCATCATGTATGTTATGTTATGTACTAGACTAGATGTGGCCTATGCTCTAAGTGTCATGAGCAAATACCAATCGAATCTAGGTGAGAGTAACTAGATTATTGTGAAAAATATCCTTAAGTATTGACGAAGAACTAAGGATGTTTTCTTGGTCTACGGAGGGGCTGAACTCCACGTTAAAGGATATGGAGATGCTACATTCCAATTCGATAAAGATGATAGCAAGTCGTAAAGTGGGTTTATATTTACCTTAAATGGCGGTGCTATCAGCTGGAAGAGTTTCAAGCAAGCAATGACTATAGATTCGACAACTGAAGATGAATACATTTTTACGTCTAAGGTAGTGAAGGAGGGAGTTTGGATCAAAAAGTTCATAACTGAACTTGGTGTGGTTCTTAGCATTGTTGATCTTGTAACTTTGTATTGTGACAACAATGGAGCCATTGCACAAGCAAAGGAAGTAAGGTCTCATCAATGGTCTAAACATGTATTATGGTGTTATCACCTAATTAGAGAGATCATTGAGAGAGGTGATATTAACATAGAAAGAGTACCCGCGAAAGACAACTTAGCTAACCATCTCATTAAAGTTTTGTCCCAACAAAAGCACGATTGCCACTTAGAGAGTTTTGGTATTAGATACATGGGCGATTGGCTTTAATGCTAATGGGAGATTGTTAATGTTAGCCCTACAAGCCAATTGATTTTATGCTTGTAAAACTTGTCAATTAAAATCCTACTACGCAAGTATACATATCGAATAGATAGTATATTAGCAAGCAAAGTATCGATCCCACTGGGAATTGATCTAAAATTTTACTAAGTACTAAAATTAGAACAATTTAATCTTCTTCAAACACTCAAAATTAATTAATCAACTAAATTAATTAACTAAAATTTAAACCAACAAGAAAATCAAAATAATAATAACTTGAAACAAATATCAAATCAAACAAGCCTAGGATTACAATATCCCTCACACTTCATCTAAATCTTACCTCTCTTCCTTAACTTATTTCAATGGGTTGAATTGCTAACCTAAAGTCCTCAATTATTTATAAGGGCATCCCGACTCATCTTATAAAAATATCTATTTTAACTAAAACACCATATCCCTATGTTAATTGAAATTAAAACAGACTCATTAAGTTCAGGCTCTAATCTGGCTACATATGGCCTATAGATATATCCCTATCCTATACGCAAATCAATTAATATGATCATATGCTACCCCAATTTTAGTCTACTCTAAACTCCCTTTCCCAAGTTTGTTTAGGTTCCAAGATCAATTTAATTGGTGGCCAAGCAATTAAAAGCATTAAGAACAAATTGAAATAAACAATTCAAATCCCATTAAAATAAGAAAGAGATTAAAAACTTAAATTACATATGAGTTGAATTGCAATCCTAGAAAAAGAAAATTAGCTACTCATAATTGCAAAAACAAATAACATTGTATAAAATTCAACCATTAAGAGTAACAAGAAAAATAAAAGCCAAGGAAGAAAACAAAACAATATTTGCCGCCTTGATCTCCAAGTTTCAGCCTCAACCTCTAGCTTCTTGAATCTCCCAAAAGTCTTTTTTTCAAAAGTTGTTAAACACATCCTATTTATAATAATAACTGGACCTATACCTCCTTAAGTTGACCTAGGGTTTAATTGGGCTTAAAAGTGTAATGAGAGGCCCAAAAAAATCAATTGCCAGTCTTTACAAATTTCCATTCCCGGCACAGTACATCTAGCCATTTTCTGACGCAATTTTCTCTATATTCGAGGCAGAACTGGGCAAAGTGATCTTCATGAAAGTTGTATCTCTGTCTCTTATCTTTCCAATGGTTTAAGAATCACATTATTTAGAGTTCTGTAGCTTGAGATATTGCTAAAATACTGAAGCATATGCAAGTAGATTCTGGGTCTTTCAACACTTTACTTTCCAAAATTAAGCCCAATCACTTTTAATCCTTCAAAAAATATAAAAACTAATAAATAATAACCAAATTAAAAGAAATAACATAAAATTAAAATAACTTACTAAAAAAAATAAACTAATTAAAAAATGAACTAGAAATAACTAAATTATAATTAAAAATTGAGGACTTAGCTAATATTTAATAACAAAATTGGAGTAAAATAATTCTATAAAATAGAATTATCACATCCCCAAACTTAAGATTTTACTAGTCCTCGAGCAAAAGAAAATCACGAAAAGAAAACTGAACATACAAAAAAAATCCTTGAACGAAAGATAGAAGTACCAAATCATGATTTTCCAATTTTTCCTCAAAAATTAAATCAAATTCCAACTTAAGGTAACATACAGCTAATCCTTAAATTCATGCATATATTCAAGTGAAAACTTATTTTTCAAATGAACTTCTTGTGCGTTTGTGAATGCTCTCTTACAAAGAATATCATGCAATTTGGATTAGTTTATGCCAAATCTAAGTATAGATTAGTACTAGGATCCCATAGGTTTGCTTTTCATCTCTCTCTCCATTAATGTAGATTAACTATTATTCAAGGATCAATAGGTTTTTATCATGCTTGTAATGTAAGGCTATGGTCAAGGTATGATAAAGGATATATTTAGGCTCAAATTCACCCTAAGCACTTAATCAATCTAGGACATATAAAGAGCTCAAAATTTTTTTTTAAAATAGCACCTCCAAACTTGAAGTAAACTTTCCTTTGTACAACACATTTATTTCTTTTCTTTTCTTTTTTTTTTCAAACCCCAAACTTATTTTTAACAATTATAAACAAGGGGTAATTTTTGCTAACAACCATCACTTTTTTTTTTCTTTTCTTGTTTTTTTTCACTTTTCTCCCTCAATTTATCTTTAAGCTCAAACCATTCCTTAGAAAGATTAAAATACTTAGAGGGTGAAAGATTCAAATTGCTGGATTTA
This sequence comes from Theobroma cacao, assembly GCF_000208745.1. Lineage (NCBI taxonomy): Eukaryota > Viridiplantae > Streptophyta > Magnoliopsida > Malvales > Malvaceae > Theobroma > Theobroma cacao. The sequence continues at coordinate 10,580,538 of NC_030852.1, forward strand.
AATAGAAAGGCTAAGGCTAACATAATTGTGTAAGTAGAAAGAAAAAGTAAATTAGGCTCAAAAAAGGTGACTAAGGATAAATATAACAAGGTAGGCTGAAAAAGGCTCAAACGATCCAAAGATGGCCTAGAACACTTCCTATCCTAAGTGTTATCTAAGATTTCGCCTCGAGAGAGAATCAAACAAATTCTAGAATTCTTGACTTCACTATACTTTTTCATCAATATAAAATTCTTCTAAATCACACTAAAATTCTAAGTAAAAGAGTATAGTGCTCAAATTATTGGAAGTCACATTATAAAATAAAGCTAACACAAGAATATCACATAAAATTAAATCATAACTATATGCTTCCCAAAACCTAAGAATCAAAAGATAATTAAAATATCATCCTAGGATTGAGACAATCATGAATGAGTTATAACTATCTCAATTCTTTTTTTTTTTGAAACACAATAAAACATGCAAAACATAAATAAAAAGAAATAAAAAATACAAACTAACAAAATTCTAAACCACTCCCTTAAACTTGTAATAAACATTGTCCTCAATGAGATAAAATAAAATAAATGAAAAAGGACAAGAATACTCCCTTAACTCTGAAGCTGCAGTCTACATGTCCTTCGCATCATCATCACCCATCATCTACTCTCAGCAATGAAGCATTCATCAATTATATATGCAACAAACAAAAAGTCCATGAATCCATTATATGGGTAACAAGAAATTGGCACTAATCTTCAAAATTTTCGGCACTCTAAGCATTAATCATGAGGAAGTATGAAAAACCCACTAACAAACATGCACAATGGAATCATTCAAGTAGCAAAGATTATAAAATTTACTATGAACACCAACCTCATGTTCTCGCTACACAAAGTAATTGACAACTGAATGTTTGGAGGAGTACTTACCTTAGGAGTGTAGGATTTCAAATGGAAAATAAAAAGAAAAATCTAAGTAGAAAGAAAATGCAAAAAGTTAGAATGAAAAAGAGAAAACAGAGGAAGGCAAGAGATTGGCAGGAGGAGGAAGAATGGGAGTGGGGATGGCGACTGAAGAAGAAGAAGAAAAAAAAATTAAAAGGATTTTCAAACCGCGACGCTCAACCATTTTGTTTGCCCCCTTTTTTTCAATGCCGTAGCTTTCTCTTTAAGGGCTGCGGCGCTGAAACCTTCTGTTTCAGCTGGCCTATTTCTTCTCTTCAAGGCCGTGACACTCATTTTGAGCACTGTGTCTCTAATTTTTTTAAATTTTTTTTAAATTTTTCTTCTTTTTTTCACCAATTACCTGCAAAAGGAAACATAGAAAAGAATTAGATCACAAGAAATAAATTGATATTATTAAAACTTAAATGAAAGATGAAAATTAGTAAGGTTAAGGAGCTTGGGTTACCTCCCAAGAAGCGCTCATTTATAGTCACTAGCTTGACTAAAGTAACCCTTTTTTCAATTCTTCATCCTCCGAATATGGTCTGAGGCTCATCCCATTAACCATGATTGTTCCTGTATCATCACTATACATCTAAATTATTCCACAAGGATAAACATTTATTACTTTAAAAGGACCCCACCATCTTTCTTTGCGTTTCCATGGAAAAAGCTTGAAGTATGATCGAGAAAGCATCATTTCTTATTGTCCAATCTCGTAAGGACAATTAGATGGTAGTGGAGGATGCTCCGTTGGTGACTGCTTGGGTCTCACAAGCGGAGGTGGTGGCTTAAACTCAAAGTTTGGTGCTTGCTTAATTGTAAGTAGAGAAATAGGCTCACCTTTTTCTTCATCGATTAACTCCACTCTATAGCAACAATTTGTAAAGTTAAGATGTCTATTTGCATTGAAAATATTAAACTCAACTACCTCTTCTCCAACTTTAAAAGTTATCTTGCCTTCTTTCACATCAATTATTGCGCCTGCAGTAGCCAACAATGGTCGCCCCAAGATTAACGAAATTTCCAGATCCTCTTCCATCTCAAGCACAATGAAGTCCACCAGAATGTAGAGATGCCCAACTTACTAAAAAAAATAAACTAATTATAAAAACAACTAGAAATAACTAAATTATAATTGAAAATTAAGGACTTAGCTAGTACTTAATAACAAAATTGAAGTAAAATAATTCTATAAAATTGAATTATCAAAACACTACATTAATTAGTCATATTTCTTGTTAAATACATTATGGATATTTTATATAATGTATGCGGTATTTTTTTTATCCATGAGTTTATTTATAAAGAGTTATGGGAGACTTATGTAGATAAAGTACTTGGAACATAATGGCCTTGCAAATAAATTATAAAGGTTATAGTTATGAGATTCTTATGCATCAAAGCCTTGTTCATAAATATGTTCCTAGTCATTGTATTGTCAAGAATAAGGGCATTAACAATGCTTAAAGACTAGTACATGCTAAGCTTCCTTGTTGGCTCCATTAGTTTTTGATGATAATAAAACATTCCCATTCATTTATGTCTAATAATGCTACTTGAGTGTGCAAGTTGAAAAATGCATTGTAATAATAAAATAACCATTAAAAAGTAAATATCAAATCTCATGAGGTTGAAGAGCTACAGAAAAAGTCATAAAACAGAAGCCACTTAGTCGGATAAAGATGGGAGTTAGTCAGCTAAAATTCAAAGTGGAGTTGGTGGGTTAAGAAACAGAGACGGCTTAATCGACTAAGAAACATAGTTAGTCGACTAAAAGCTTACTGCCAAAAACTGGGTTTAGAGACAGAATCAACTTAATCGACTAAGAAGTATGTTAGTCGACTAAGAGCTCACTGTCTACAACTAGGGTTAGAAGACAAAACCAACTTAATCGACTAAGAAGCAAGTTATTCAACTAAGAGCTCTCTGTTTGCCACCTCGAACTTGAAGCTAGAAGACTGATTAACGGCTAGAACCAACTCCAAACTATTTCCAACGATCAAAATCTATCAAACATCCATCAGAGTTGATTTTTCAAGTATAAAAGTGACTCCCAACGACTAAGAAAGAGATCCAAGGCTTCCAAGATCAAAAAGAGCTCAAAAATCAATAAAAACTCTCTGCATTCTTATTACACTTTACTCCGATCTTTGCATTTGAGATAAGCACTTCACTTTATACCATTTAGATCAAGTAAGTGATCATAGGTACTTCTTTATTTCTTTTCTCCTTGTATACTTAGAGTGAGCGAGTCACTCTAAGGGATTTATTCAAGATTGTGTTGCTTGATTGAGTGTATAGGTTCTAACTTAGCCTAGAAAAGTTAGTTTAGGTTGATCCCGGGAAAAACCATTGTTAAAGGTTGTGACTGAGCCTATGAAAAGCCATTGTCAAAGCTTGGTTAAAGCTTCGAAATTTCACCGTTCATAGTGATTAGTTTGAAAAATCCTTAATTGAACAATCAAGGTAGTGGATGTAGGTCTTGGACCGAACCACTATAAATTCTTTTGTGATTGTCTACTCTGTTTTTAGTTTTTCATTCATCTTTAAATCTTTCTTTTATCTTGCATTTGTCCTCAATTAGAAGTCATTTTTAGTAAGAGCCAAAAAGTGCTATTCACCCCTTTTCTAGCGCATTTACTTGGGACCAACATTCCTTACTTTGGGAGTAAGCAACCAATCTCATAGGTTGAAGTATGTGAGATACTTGGGGATAGTATGTAAGTGCTTGTTAAGGAACAAGTTCATTGAACATGACCTACTATGAAAGTTCCATTTGGTATTTCACTCAAGTGTCTATGGAAATACTTTCATGTGTCATTAGTGTAAGTAATCCTTAGACTTGTGATACCAAGTCATCTTGTACATGAATTGTCATGCATTGATTTCACCCTGACGGGTTTAGAGGCGGTTAGATGCCTAAACAGGGTGCTTTTAGATATGGCATGAAGCATGCGAAGATGAATAACTAGTTCAAAGAGTATTCATCACACTAGGTGATTCGAAAATGACCTATCTTAATTGCTCATCGCTTGTATTGACAAAGTCCTTGATCGAGGCAATCTTGATAGATCTTGATAGGTCAACATGAAGCTTTAGGACTAATAAGGGATGTCATAAGAAGACACCATGACATGCTTCATGACATATCTGAGATATTTGATGAAAAGATTGAATTACATTGAGATACTATGCACTAAAAGCCAAGTCAAGCCATATTCACTCTGTTGACGCTTGGGTGGTCATGATGTATTAGCAAATGCTGCTAATGATCTATAAAGATAAATAAATGGATTAATTTATATTTATTGCCAGCATGTTGGGGGCCTAATGGGTCACAGACAATACGGTGACTATGTGAAATTAAAATGGGATTTGAATTCAATTGAAATTTGGAATTGCCAATATGGACTTAATTAAATGGTTTAATTAAGTACATGAGTTAAATTGTAATTAACCAAAAGTTGGATCAACAATTTAACCTAACTATAAATACTTAAATGTGGATGTTGCACCATATGAGAAGAACTAGAGGTGAGAAACGCTTGATAGAAGATCGAAAAAGCTCCTTAAGCCTAAGAAACTTTTTTTTTGGAAGGGTTGCAAGAATCATTTTTCTTTGTCATATTTTCTACCAAATCGATTCTTTGAAAGGTGAGATTTATGAAATCTTGACCACTAGCATCGCTTCATGGCATACACATAATCCTTACCTTGAATAAGGCTTTCATCTATCATATTTGTGGTAACTGTTAGAGGATGAACAGATTGACAACTTTGGTTTGTGACAACTGGCTTTGGTGTGCAATCAAGAAAAGGGGTCATGACTTGTGATTTATTGAAATCACTACTAGAGGTATGATTTTGATCATTTGCTTGTATGTATGAATGTTAATTCGATCAAATGCCAAAACAAGTGATCCTATGGAGGTTTCGATTTTTTATGTTTATTTTTGCTATGCTATTCAATTTTAATTGTTAATTTTTGAATTTCGTTCTTTTCTTTGAGCATGACCAAAATCCAGCACAAACTGCGTAAGGGCTATGTGGGTAAAGAAAATTTTGTTACTACACTGCAAAATTTAGTGAAAAAAGAGAAATTTTTAGGGCAAAATCAAATAATAAAAGCAAAATGCATAGACCCCTTAACTTTTGACCATAATCCAACATGGGTTCATTATTATTTGAAATGAATAGTCCATCTTAAAAGAATATGTTTCATTGGACACATAAGTACTATAGTTTATCAATTGTCAATGTTTTTGTTAGTTTGATGTTGTGACAATTTTTTTAGAACAATTTTACCCTTCATTAATTTTAAAAATTACCATTATATAAAATACAATTTCTTTCTCTCTCTACCCTAACATTCTCTCATTAAATTTTCTCTATTGCAAATGATGGTGGTGGTTAGCAAATATTGATCAAATTTTCCCCAACTAGATTTGATCATGGGAACATCGAATCTAGTGCTCTGTGGTTAGATTTGGCTAGCGAATGCTAGATCCAAAGTTCCTACAACGTTAGAGATCTCCTTCAGCACGAGATCACATTTTTCGATGCTCCCTAGAGGTCTGAGAACACCAGATATAGCGTTCTCTAGGCAGATTCAATTACAGAAATGCCAGATCAGGTGTTTTAGTGGTGTAGGGAGTGCTGGCAAACGTTCCTGCTATTGAGTCTAGCTAGGGAACGTCCGATCCGATGCTCCCACACTTAGATCTGGCCAAGGAGTGCTAGATCTAGTCGTGGAGTGATTGGCTAGCATAAAAGAACGTCGTGTGGCCAAGCTAGGAGAAAGGAAAGGAGGAAATAAAGAGGATGGGTATTTTAAACATCTTATGTTTACCCGTTAACGTCGTTTACACGTTTGGGATAGACTATTTATTTCAAATACTAGTGGACTTGTATACAATTATGATCAAAAGTTAGAGACACTAATGTATTTTACCTAATAAATAACCACCAAATGCATGTATAGAGAGCCAATTAAGGCCATATTACGCTGCATCGGTGGTCCACTGCGTTTCAAAAAAATAGCCTTAGCTAATGCCCCATTTTCTTCATTTTGTTACTTGATTTGTTTTAACATTCAAGTTTTATCTAATTTGTTATCTCTTTCTTTTATTTTGTTAAGGAATTTTAGGTAAATGTGATCATTTTATTGACATTTTTCTTATCATTTGTTCCTTAAACTAACATAACAAATATTAAATGATAATTAATTTCTATAAGGAGATATTTGGATGATTAGAATTTAAAAATCTCATAGTTAAATATTTAAAAATGAAATTGAGACTTGTGAGATGTAAAATATTGACCTTCCTTGTACTAGAGATGTAATAAGCCAACTTCAGTTGACAGCTGAAAAACCTAAGCTCGTGTCTAAGTCCAACTTCTCTATTTAAATTATATTTATGATTAAAATATTAAAAAGTTTATATTAATATTTTAAAATTAAAAATCTAAATATAATAATATTTTGAATCAAATTCAATCTTAAAAAATCATGTTTAAACCCAACCCAAGTCAAATCAAACACATAGCCTTGGGTAGATAGTCAAATTTATGAACAACTTTACTTTGTACCACTTTGTAGTCCAAGGTAGTCCAATTTCACATTTAGAAAAAACAATGATGGCTAATGTTACTATAATAATGATATCCTATCCCATCAACTCAAGTTTAAGGAAGGTACCTATGAATTTTACATGACATTGTTTGGAACAATTTAATTTAACATTAGCAACATTGTTCTAATTCTTACAAATCAAATTGTTGGAAGTAAAGGTCGCAAACAATTTATCCGAAAACTATCTTTTCTCTTAGCGCACTTTACTATACATGACATGCACAAGTTATTTATCGAAAGTCAAACAATGCTGTCAGGATATTGATCTTGTTATTCAATTGACACTCTTTAATACAACATATGATGTATGAATCCAGAGTCCTAATCTGACTCTAATATCTCTTTCCTATCCAATATATGATTTGAATTACATAGAGTTCAAAACTGCCCAAACTCCTGATACCCTATATGAATTACATAAAGTTCAAGTCTACTTGAACTTCTACAACTCCATTAATTTCAATGTTAATGCATGCAATTTCGTAGCATAATTAAAGTGCATGTTAAACCCTGAATGACTTAAACAAAGCTGTTATAGCTATCTACGTGTTTCCATACTCTTAGTCAAACAATTCGAACAACTCTATATTTCTTTGTACTTTTTATTTAGCTAGTAAATCTGCTTCCTTGTTTGCTTCCCTTAGGACATGAGTTACTTTGCAAATAGATATCAATTTCTGCTAGCTTTCCATTTTGTAATAACCTTTTTCTGAACCTTTGCAGGGAGCCTATTGTGGATTATTAACCAATGACACAACATTCTTGGAGTCTCTTTTTACCTATAACTTAACTTGAAAGTGTTGCATATGGTTAATACAAATAGAAAAAGCTTTGTTGATGGCCTGTAGTTCTGCAAAATTTAAATCACCCATGCCTATTGACTTTGAGAATTGGATTTTAATTGAACTTCTATGGTCTGTTTACACACCACTAATTCCAGCTTCACCTGGATTCTCTGATGACACCCCATCCACATTAAATTTCACTTACCCTTCTTCTAGTGCTATCTAATTCACATTCATTCTCACTACTTTGCTTTTCTGTACCAATTTTGCATTACATGTCATGACCCGGCACTCCCATCGAGCCCGTGACAACTGCCGCGATGTCTTGATTGACATTCATTACCCGGAATGCCAACCGAAACCTTGCAAGGCTTTCGCATCAGTTTTACTTCTCCCCCGTGAGCAATAATTATTAAATACCATGTTTTAAAGAAATATAGACTAATTTCAAATAAAAAACAATCAATAAGTAATTTCTACTACACATGGGTATTTTGGTCATTTAACTCAAAATTTTCGAACCCTAGTAAAAATATGATATACGAGTAATAAGCATCCATTTCATGTCTAAAAATAAGTTTCGTTGTCTAATTCATCAATTTAAAGTGAAATTATAGCTATTCAAATTAAATAAAAATATTAAATAAAATTTTTCATTTTCTTATAAAACAATATTTATAAAACTCTGTGTAAATAATTTTTGTAGCGTAAAAGCAAAATAAATTCATACATACAGTAGTACACGCAGCCAGGTATACAAAATATTCTACAATGACATGTGGGCCCCCAAAATAACCAAAATAAACACGACTGTAAACCTGAGATTTCTAAGGGTGCGAATCCAACAGCAAACCCTCGACAAAATCGGCAGTCTACAGACTGCACTGAGCCTGAAATGGTTGAAAGAAGGGGTGAGTTTTTATAAACCCAGTGAGTAAGCAAAGTTCATCTACAATATCTAAAGCCGAGTAAATGGAGACAATTAAAACATCTCTTCATAATATGATTCATAACATTAAAACTCATTCCAACCTTATAAAACAATTTACATTTCATCAAAAATAATCAACAAGGCTTATGACTCTCTTAAAACTTGGCTCGTGCCATACTTATACTCAGTGACACCTTGGCTCAGGGCATCCAGCTGAGTCCGCCAAGGATGTTAAAATGACATATACCCATAAAACACGTTTTTACTTTTAAAAACGTAGCCGTTCCTTGGAGTTGGCTGAGTTTCACTCTCACGTGGTGGTTCGGCGTGAAGTGAACTCTAACGTTACCTAAAGAGATACCCTCCGCGCCTCTTGTACCAAGGTAAAATATAATCGGGTTTACCGTGCCCCTCTAATAGGCTGGTCCACGAAAACCCACCCATTGTAGTAAGCTAATCAAATAACCCACAAATTCAATTCAATTTTCTACAGCATGACATGGCTAATATAATATTACCAGCCTGTCTAGGCAAAGCAAAACACTTCATATACTCCACACAAACACAAATCCAGCCATGCTTGCCATCACATTGTCATAAGCCATCAATTCAAACCATATGTCAAAACATATATTAACACAAGTTTACAGTCTCCACTTACTCAATTTCCAAAACCAATATTCAATTTCAAAACAAGTTATAAATCTCTTTTTTGTTGAACCAACACTTCAATTTTAAAAACATAATAATTTATAATTTAAACTCATTATTCTTTAAAATCATAAAAATGAGTATAAACTACTTTAGATAGTTAAGATGATCGTCTAATTACTCATTTTATTGGGAGTTTGGAGTACTTCTATTCTTGATCCTCGGGTATGATATCTTTACCCTTATCAGAGGGCTCACCACCTATACATAATACACGACACGTAATTCAATATATTTATGCCAAACTGTTATAAAACTATTTCAGGCTCTATATGAATGCATGAAATTGAATGAGAAATGTTTGGATAGTCACTTAAAGACGGTGTTTTAAGTAGGTTCAATTATGATCGGACTGAATTGGCATTCGACCTAACTCGCACTATGCCTTGTTTAATTAGCCAAAACATCCAATTCAACTCCAAATATATTCATTACACTCCCAATATTCTAAATACACCAAAGTACCTCAATAAGTTTGATTGTAACTTAATTCATTGTAACCGAAATTCATTTCGATTCCGGACTAACTTGCTAATCAGTGTCAACATAGTCCAATAAATCCATCTATATCATTAGGAATCAAATCCAAGTCCATTTACTATGATTTTCTCATTATTGTTCAAATCGTTTACTAAAGGAACCATACGTTTCCACAACCGTTTTCAATATCCGGCAGCACAATTCATCAAATACAAGCTAAATAACATGAGATATAATTCATCATCAATGTGTCCTTTAGTAAATTTGGCCAAGGAGGGTTTGATGAAGAACATGTGGTTTTCATGCTTGTTTTTCACACCGAGTATCACAAAACAACTAAAAACGCGTATATAGCATGAAATCTAACAAAACCCGTGATCAAAACCTCTCCCCCTAGGTTTGGCCAGCAAACTTTCCTCCATGAAATCTTGAATTTCAGCCATGGAAAATGAAAAAGAATGCATGGGAAAGGTAGATTACAAGCTAAAATTGAAAAATCTTACCTTTACTTGCTTGATTCTTTGAAATCCAATAATATCTCTTGAATTTTTCTTTCCTAGGGTTTGCTCTTATTCTTTTCTCTTTGTTCTTTACTTTGGCCGGCCATGAAGAATGAAATGGGAGAGTTTAAGTTGAGCTTATAAAGGCAATTATAAAAATATTAAAACTTGACATGTGTCACCATGTGATTGGTCCATGGTTAATAACTTAACCATTAAAAAATCTCTCACCACTACATAATTATTCCATAATTATCCAAAGTATAAAGTGATAATAGGTGAAATTCATGGGCTGGACAAGTGTCATGGTGGTGTAAAATTTCAATTTCGTCTTCATGGACACGTGAAATGACCATTTTGCCCTTATACTTGAAAAATTTCAGAATTGAAAATTTTCACTCCACAATTTCAAATTATGCTCCAAATAGTCAAACTTGGTCAAAAATTTTGTCCAACATTCCAATTTTGCCCTCGAGTGGCAAAATGACCATTTTGCCCTTACGTTATAAAAATTCCCAATTAAACTCCAAATCAATCCTCAAAACTCCAAATCACCATATTAAGACATTCTAAGGTTCAATAACTCTCAAATACATCGTAAAATCTTTATTTGGCCTAGTTCGAGGCTTTAATCAACTTAATTGTACCACTAGGTACAATTCTAACTTTTAACGATTTTTCGATACATTCATTTATGCAAACATTCTATCAAGCACATAAATTACATGACAAGTATATTATAGAGCTGGGCTTGATATTACAAACATAAAAAAATATCCATAATCAATTCAATCAACTTTGGCCACTTTGCCTTGGCACATGCTGCAACACACAATTTAATTAGATTATGCAATTGAAGAGAATCTCATACTTTCCCATTGAAAACCACCTCATCGTGTAATAACCATGTTGACCATGTAATTACGAAAAAAGCTAGCATCCAAACCTTATGTTTTTCTTCACTTTCACACGTTGTTCTTCATAACAAGAAAAATATTTATGGGTTGTTATGAGACAACCACTTTATATTCCAATTCGAACACCACTTGCACCATATGTTCCAAGACTCACAACATGAAAAATTTTAGGGATTTGAAATATTCTAAGGCAGATCATGCACAGTGGAATATTAAAATTTTCAATCCCCTAGACCATGGGTCACTATAATTGAAATTAATCCAAGAAAATCACAAGAAAAGGATCTCTACATGTACTTGAAAGTTTGATGTCGCCTTTCCTTTGGTGGAGTCCTCTTTGGCTATCATTTGTCACTTTTTGTACACCAACTAGGACTTGTCAAACCATAGTAGCACAACTATCTCACCTTTAATGGTGATACTATCATGACCTAAACCTAGAGGCCATGACTACAATAAAGATTTGATGGGGATAACCCATTCAAACCAAGCAAGCCTCAAAACAAATAAATCGAAACAAAAAATCAATTACCTTATGAGACGCATCACCATGGAATCATACATATACATATAATAATATAAACATGTAGCAAATTTCAAATCATTAATTTGCATGATCTCGTGCTCAAAGTGCAGAAGCAAATACAAATTAAAATCAAGGATAAACTATCTTGTGCCACATCCAAAGTATAACATTATTAGAAAATGTAAGACCTAGTTCAACCTTATAAAATCAACATGACCAGACTAGTAGAGTACAACTCCAAAGGAAAGAACAGATACCTACTGTGTCACAGCCCAATTTTTGGGCCATGACCGGGGCAAGGACTTAATAAGCATAGCCCACTACGCCAAAGCAAGCCTCTCAATATGCACTTGTATATTAACCCATCTATCCATCATATTTCTTTAAGAATAAGCTTAATAGTGTTTAAATGTCGATTTCTCCAACGCGATTGATAAAACCTAAGTGAATGCTCACATAAGCATCATAATTCAAATCATACATAAATAGTTTGTTAATATATCTTTGCAATTCACATGAAGCATATACAAAGACTTTGACCGTCAGCGGAGTGACTCTGGATGGGGAGATATGACTATTGAGTGTCAAGATACCTACCCAAGGGATGGGGATACGCGGACACCTCAATCTACGTATCAACCACCATTGAATCTGAAAACATGAAGTTGAAAACGTGAGTATAAACTCAGTGAGTGAACATAGGAATGGAACAAGCAACGTTAAGGAAAGTTTTAAAAAAATCATGATGCATTGAAGTTCAAAAATAATGCAATTTAGCTTACCCCTTATTAAAAACCCCTCATTTCAAATCTTGGTCTTTTAGTCACTTAATGACGAAAGACCCATGAACAACAAAGAAGTTGAGAAGTGAAAGCTTTAGTAAAAATTCAAGGAAGTCAAACATAATAGATTGACTCTCACCGCAGCAAAAAGGCATTTTTGCTGCATCAAGATTCTGGCCAGAAAAAACCCAAGGGGCATTCACTAGCGTTGGGAAAATCCACTCATGCCACGTTGCACATTAAATTGAACACATTGACAATAGTCAAGTTATCAACAGTCAAAACAATCACATATTATAATCATAAACTTGCTATTACATATACATATATAAACATATATCAACAAGTACACCACCCCACTTCATTCATCATCATGCACACTCTCCCATTGTTATCAGCTCATGTGCACTCCTTACTAGCACATGGCTGGATCATCATCGACTTATGCGCACTCTTACTCGCACATAGTCGGGTCATCATCGGCTTATGCGCACTCCTACTCTCACATAGTCGGGTCATCATCGGCGTATGCGCACTCCTACTCACACATTGTCGGGTCCACATCAACATACGAAAGAAACACCCAATGCTTATTATACATATCATCATATTGTAATGACACATAAACCATTTATATAGCATGTTTTCACAAGATAAAACCACTTCACCAAAGGCTTGTTACCAAGGTACATTTTTAAAGGAAAGCTGGATTAAATCTCTCAAATGTTTATGCAATTACATTCACATTCGTAAAACAAATTTTTAAATGCAAGTCCACTCACTTTATGATAGCAGGATGTTACATCGCTATTAGCTCAAAGGTGTATCTAGCTATTTCTACTTATCGGTTGCTCATTATTCCCTTTGGCACGCCACCACAGTATTCTAACTTTACTTTAACACGTCCTAGCAATAATCCAAACTTAATATATTTAGTGCATCAATCCCACCTCTGTTTCTCACCCTATCATGAAATCATATTCAATTAACTCACTTCTTAATACATTTTTTACTAAAATTAATTATATCTTTTGCTCGCGTAATTCTTTAGATTATAAACACGATAACTTATTTATGATTTAAGTACCTACTTCAACCTTTCTAAGCAACTTAAATTTACTTCATATCATCAAATAACCAAAGTTTAGCTAAATAAGATGGGCTAGCCCTAAACAGTCCAATTTCACAACAAACCCATGTAGAAGAGCAAAGAAAATTTTTTTACTAAATTGGGCTAGATTGGCCCAAGTCTCCACTAGACCAACAGTTTGCTTTGGGAATGCACTTTTCAGCCTTGTGTGGCTGCTTCCCAACACCAGCTCTCTCTCTCTTTCTCTCCACCGGCGGCTTAAAGCCTCATTTCCACTTCCACTATTGGTTAGCTCTAGATCAGTCTAAAGAACTAAAATTTTCTCTCTTTTTATTCAACCCTTTTGTCACCAAAAACAAAGCTTTCTCTCTTTTTGTTTGCCTAAAATGGATCCCCCCACTACTGCCCAAAGAACTTGAGCTCTCACTTTCTCTACCAACTTCAAAAAAATCAAACTTTTTCCCTCTCAAAATTTGCAACAAACTCTTTCCATTTCCTTCAAAAAAATTGTAGCAAAACTCTTATTATTTCCCTTTCAAAATTTGCAGCAGAACTATGTCTTTCCCTCTCAAAATTTTATAGCACAAAGCCTCTCTCTTCACTCCTCTAAGCAGCGGTAACTACCATTTATTTTCTGCTCTCTTCCAGCGCTCTCTTCTTCCCTTGGCTGGCTGCTTTTCCCTTTGCTCTCTCACATCGACCTCTCTTTTTCTTCTTCAGCTTTCTCTTGCTCTCTCACACTGACCTCTCTTTTTCTTCTTTAGCTTTCTCTTCCTCTCTCACACCGACTCCTCTCTCTCTTTTTCCTTCATCAAATAGTCGGCTTTTCCTTCATCGACTTTGACTTTTCTTTTCTCTCTTTCTTACAAAATCAACCGCACTTTCTCTTTATTTCTCTCTTTTATATGGCCTTTCATCTCAATGGCCAGCCTCCCCATACTTTCACACATGATTTAAAATAATAATACTAATAGCTTTGACTCTCTCTTTTGCCTCCATAACCGGTTGGTAACAAAAGAAATTGATAAAATTTTGTTTGATGTGGTTTGAAAGTGGGGTCGACAATGACAAGCTTGCTTGTCAATTCTCCATTTTTTTTTTACATGTGACTGCCCATACCATCATTCCTTCTTCTTTTATTGTCTTCCTTGACCGGCCATGTGGTTAGAATGCAAGTCAACAATTGCTTGGAACCTTTACCGCCACTTTACCTGACTTTTCCTCCCCATTTCACTATTGTCTCATATTTTCTCCTCATTTTCTTTGTCTTTTCCTTTCTTTGTACATAAGCCTTGCATTTTCAGCAAATCTTCTGTGGATGGCCAGCCATGAGGAACAAAAAGAAGAGTCAAAGCTTCCTTTGGAAGCTTTAACCAAGCTTTATAACAAAATTACTATTTTACCCTTTAAGGTTCTCATCCTTTTAATTAAGTCCTCCCAAAATCTTTAAATCTCCAATTTCTTTCTATTATCTTCTTTTACATATGTACAAATGAAATATGAAGTTTGTATCCCAACGCGGTGTTCCCATAATATTTAAATATTATTTACCCTGCGCTCTCTTTATTTAGTAAAGACATGCGGCCCCATTAACGTCATTTTCTCTGAAATTTTCTCGTTCTTCCTCTCTCCCACTTAGATGGACCATATACTCCTTCTTCACGAAAAATTTTGATACTGAATAAAATATTAATATTTTAATATTATTTTATTCTAAAAAGCTCTTTTTGTTTCCTTAGTATCAAAAATACCTTATTATGCCTTAATTGGCATCCGATAAGCTTTATTTGTCACCACATCAAAGTGCGTAGTATTACATACTGAATGCCTTATTAATCACTTACCAAGACCAAATTTTGTCTTTTTGAAAAACCACAAATTTAAGGAGAGTTTTACTGGAGAAAAACATTTTGAAAAAGTGAGCATATTTTCAAGGAGAGTTTTTCTTCAATGAAGAAATTTAACTTTTAATTTTGTGATATCAAAATGAGGGAGATTGTAAAACTTATTCTTCTTTTGACATGATAAAATTGATTAAACTTAATGACCTTTGAAAATGAAAGATATTTTTGAGTATGAAGAAAATCCTCAAAGAATTGTTAAAGTTGAACTTAACAGAAAAATATATTGAAATGCTTTAATTGTTTGAACATATTTAGAATATGGATAATCATGCTCTTAATTTTCTCAAAAGTTTATTGTCTTCGAAATTAAATGTGCTAACCTAAGAATCAAGTCTTCAAAAACAAATGACTTGATTTTTAAATGAAAAGGAAGAAAAATATATTTCTTTGAGTATATGAAGAACCGATTCTAGAGAAAAATAAGTCAATTCTTAGGCAGAGATCAATAGTGAAGAATCGATTTTAATAAACGAAATTAGTTTTTGGAAGATAGAAGCTATAGACCTTGTGAAGAACTGACACTTAGGAAACAAAGAATCGATTCTACAAAAGCGACAAACTTTTGCAAGCTGGCTGGAACGCACAATAAATGATTCAAAACATACTCTAATGAGCAAAAATCTTAAAGTCTATAAATATCCATCTTAAAGACATTAAAGAAAGAAGAGAAAATGATTTTGAAAGATTTTGAATCATCTTTGAAGAGGAAAATAGCAGAAAAACAAGGGAAACAACTGAGAGTAAAAAGTTCCCACCTTTGAGCAAGTAAAGAACCTAAATTTCATATTTTTACCCTTCAGTTGATCTTTTTTAAGCTTATACCTTCCTTAATCATTCTCAAATTTGTGAAAGCTCACACATTTTTAAATCCAAACTTTGTTATCAACCTTTTTAGAGTTTTTTTGTTTGTGGTTCACTAGAATCCACTATTGTATTGGCTATACGTCCAAACAAATGGTAGAAGGGTTTTGCCAAATCCTTTAAAAGGCTTTTTCTTGTGTAAAGGTCATGCTTTAACCTTAAAATGTAGTGTCTAGGTAGAGGTTACACCAGATCCTGAAAAGGCAAGTTATGAAGGTTATACTTGATCCTGCAAAAGGCAAGTTGTAAAAGTTACGCCTAATCCTATTCAAAAGGCAAGCTGATAGTGGATTCAAATTCCTTGTGCTATTAAGGAAGAAGACATAGGCATTAGAAGGCCGAGCCTTTATAAAAATTCTGCTGAGTCTCTTTTTACTTTACTACTTTGTACTCATTAAGTTTATATTCTGTTTTATTATTTTATTCTTTCTCAATTGAGCTAATTTTTGAAAAAAGGGGAACTTTTACTTAATAATCACTTCAACCACCCTCTTGGTGGTTGTACTTTAAGTTTATCTTTTCTAACAGTCATAAGTACATTAAAGAACCATCCAAGAGGAAGATTAAAGTTGAGAAGTGCCCAAAAGTTCTCTTTTTAAGTGTGTTTTAGTCCTATCTTTGTAAAAGTGTTTTGAGTTTAACTTTATACATCTTAGATATGCTAGGTGATCAATTGTACTCGATTATATTTGTATTCTTTGTTTACTTAAAGTGTGCAAGGCACTTTAAGGGGTAGACTAAGCATTAGAAAGCTTGGGAACATTGTAAGAGTTTTGAGCTTAGGTTAAAAGCTAACCTTGTGAAAACTTGATGGAGTTGTAGCTGGTTTGGTAAAGTTAGGTTGGAAATCCTTGATTGGGAGATCAAGGTAGTGGATGTAAGTCAAGTGCATTGAGCCACTATAAATATTTATGCTTTGACCACTGCTCTTTATGCTCTCTTTACTTGATGTCATTTAACCTTAACAAATTTTAAACTCTTCATTTCAAAATCATTCAAAAGTATTTCAAACTTAAGAGTTTCCTTCAGTTTTTTTAACCCCTTTTAGCACTCTATTGGGACCAAAATTATAACAATAATCTTACTATATATATTCTTCTGGCATGATTGGTAAGGGTGAGTTATTCCTCTGGCATGATTGTTGGATGGGTGAAACTCCCTTGGTTAATTGTTTCCCACCATTTGTTTCATCGATGACGAGAGTCTCCTATTTCTATGATGATGGAAAATGGAATGTGGATAAGTTGAACAATGTGTTGTCGAAGGATGTTGTGACAGAAATTCTAAAAATTTCGATAGATCCTTCTAGTAATGATAGGGTGTATTGGGTGCCAACCTCGGATGGGCAATTCACTACTAAGTCTGCTAGGGAAATGATTCAATAATGCCAGTTGGTAAATCCAGTGTTCAATTTAATTTGGCATAAAAACATTCCTTTCACTATCTCTTTTTTCCTTTGGAGGTTGTTACAGGATTGGATCCCAGTTGACATGCGATTGAAAACCAAAGGATTCCAGTTAGTTTCTAAATGCCAACATTGCAATTTAGAGTAGTCCCTCTTGCATGTCATATGAAAATGCCCAATTGCTACACAAGTTTGGAATTATTTTACAAAATTCTTCTAAATCAACATAACTCATCCCCAGAATGTTTATCAGATTATATAGGCATGGTGGTTTTCTGGTGATTATACGAAAAAAGGACACATACGCACGTTAATGCCTTTATTTATTTTTTGGTTCTTATGGGTTGAAAGGAATGATGTGAAACATAGGAACCTTGGTATGTATCTTAACAGAGTGGTGTGGAGAGTACTCAAACTTATCCACCAATTATTTCATGGGAGGCAATTCCATCGATGGTAATGGAGGGGAGATCTATAGATTGCTCAAGCATGGGGTCTAACATTTCAGCAGGCAGCCCCACATCCACCAAAAATATTCTCTCGGCATAAACCATCAGTAGGTGAGTTTAAGTTGAATGTTGATGGGAGTTCCAAGCATAATTTTCAAAATGCTACTACAGGAGGACTTCTTCGAGACATACAGGTACCATGATTTTTAGATTTTCTGAAAATTTTGGACCTTGTGATTCATTAGAAGCAGAGTTAATGGCACTACATAAGGGCATACTTTTGTGTATTGAGTACAATGTTACTAGACTTTGGATAGAAATGGGCGCAAAAGTAGTGGTACACACGATAAATGAGGGTCATCAGGGATCCTCTAGGACTCGGTATTTGATTACTTCCATTCGCAGATCCTTGAGTGGTATCTCTTTTCGGATTTCACACATCCATAGAGAAGGAAACCAGGCAGTAGACCATCTCTCAAATCAGGGGCATACGCACCAGAACTTGCAGGTATTTTCACAAGCAGAAGGTTAGCTTAAAGGTATTCTTAGATTAGATAAAGTTAGTTTACCTTATCTTTGCTTCAAATGAATGTAAAGGAGTAGTACTCCTAATTTATTTTTCTTCTTTTGTTATTCACATAGATTTTTGTAATATGGAAGTGTTTCAATTTTATGATGATAGTAAAAAATATGGTCATAAAATGAAACACTCCACTCTAGGTGCTTTTCTTATTTTCATTTGTTGTTTTAAACTTTATTTTAGTTTATTGTCTCAATGTAATAGTAAGGAATATCTGTTTTACTGTAGCATCAAAAGTTATGCACATAAAATGGTTTTCTTTACTCTAAGTGGTTCTCCGAAACTTTCTTATGATCATGTAATTTAGAGGTACGGTTTAGGTCCCCCTCTTTTGTAATTTTTATTTCATAATTAATAAAATTTAACAAGGTAGCTGGGCCCTACGTGAATTTCCAGCATAAAAAATATATATATATATATATTAAGTTTTATACATAATAGTAATAAAAATATTAAAAATTGAAAGATGGCGGCCGCCACCTGTTGGTTGGATTAATACATGCAAGTGCACGTGGCTTTACAAGTAATATAAAGTAAGTCGAGTATAGTTTCCCACAGAGATTTGTAATTATTTTCACTAAGTACAAAATTATAACATAATATATCGTATCCAAGCACTTGTTTTCAATTGATTAATTAAACTAAAAATAAATAATTAATTAAACGAAGAATAAATTGTCACTAAAAGAAACATTTACTCAAAACCTAAGATTATGGTGTCTTTCAAAACTTTGTCTAAATTAAATCATTTTCCTTAACTTAAATTAATAGAATACATGGTTAACCTAGAATTCAAATTATGTACACATCTCTGTTGAGGTCATGCACACATATCTTTTCAAAATTAATCCCATATGTCTATGCAAATTAATTAGAAAAAGTTCATTGAGTTCATGTTCTAACTTGGTTGCCTAAGGTATTTAGGTATATGTCTATCCTAAACATGAAACTATCACCTAACTCCAAAGTAAATTGAACAAAGGCTATTCAAAACTATGGTCTATTCTAAACTATGTCTGACGAGTTCCATATTAAGACCTAAGACATTTCAACTGGTGATCAAGCAGTGATAAATATTCAGTGCAGAATTGAATAAACCATGCAATTTCCTTTAATACCAAGCAGGGAAAAATCAAATGCTCAAACTACATAATGAAATTGTTAGTATAAGCCCTACAAGCCAATATGTGGTTGTATGGGAATTGCAATTTTGAGATATTCATGTATGACATTTTGTTATTCATAATAACATTGAGGTAGTTCTTTATCCATAAGTTTGTGATTTTATTACTTTTTGTACTTATGTAGATAAAGCCTATGGAACTATATATGTCTTGAAAAGGAATTGTATTAGGATACAATTATGAGATTCTTATGCATTAAAGCATTGTTCCTAAAAGTTATTGATCATTGTATTATTGAGACAGAGCATCAATAATGCTCAAAGATTGGCACATGTTATGTTCCTTACTTGTGAAGTAAGCAATTGCTTTCATAGGTTGAAGTATAGAGATACTTGGAACTAGCATGTGGGTGCTTGCTATGGGAGAACGGGTTCACTGAACATGACCCGCCATGAGAAGTGCATTTGGTACCTCACTTAAGTATCTATGTAATACTTCTCATGTGTCAGTTGTGTAACTACTCCCTAGACTTGAGACACCAAGTTGTTTTGTATGTGTAGTACTATGCTTTGATTTCATCCTTATGGGTGCCTAATCAAGGATGCCAAAACGGGATGTTTTTAAGTATAGTATGAAGCATATAAAGGCAAATAAGTGGTCAAGATAGGAATCATCACCCCAAGTGATTCAAAGGGCAATATCTCATTAGTTCTTGGTTGACATTAGCTCAATCAAATCCTTGGCCAAGGTGATTAGGAGATTATAAAATGAGTTTCATAGTCTCCATAAAGCTAATGATCTAACTGCAAGAACAAATATGGAGATCAATAAGAGTACGCACTACACCAAGCTCTTATCATCTTCGGGATATATGATGAGGGAATGAATTACACTGAAAAATTGTACACTGAAAGGTTGTCAAAGAATACTTTGACTCTCCTAACAATTGGGTGGCCATGATGCATTGTTAGATGCTAATCATGGTCTATGGAATTCAATTAGTTAATTTAAAATTGAATATAATTCATTTAAATTAATTAATTAATAATATTATAATTCAATTCCATTGCCAACATGTTAGGAACCTAATGGGTCACATAGAAAGGTTACAATTTGGATTAAATTGAGAGTGTGATGATTTAAGTTAGACTTAAATGAAATTCTAGGTTTTAACTACTAAGTACCTAATTAAAAGAGTTTAATTAGGTATTGGTTAAATACTATAATTGTTATAATATTAAGGACTTATTTTGCAAATGTTAATAAGTTAAACCTAGATATAAATATCACATTATAGCCACTCTTTTTTTTTTGGGAGGAAACCAAAAAAAAGTTTTTCTCTTGACTGTTGCCATTCTTGAGAAATTTTTTTTTTTGAAAACTTCTCCTTTGATTTTTTGCTGGAAATCAAAGAAGAAAGAGGACAAATTGTTGTCCACTTGCTAGCACAAGCCTGTGGCATAAAGCTCACTCCTTGGGAAGGATCCGTTATAATCGTGTGTGCATCATTGGAGGCCAAGCGATTGAGTGGCTGGGATTCTTTCACACAAAAGGTGTTCATGTTTTGTCGTGAAAAGGGATCCATTTGATTACGATATCACTTGGAAAGGTACAATTTTTCTGATTTTATGTGGTGCTTAGCTTTGCATTAAACAACCAATGTGATCCAAAGGTTGGAGGCATGGTTTTTATTTTATTTCAATTTTTGTTATTCCACTGCATTGATGCTCTAATCATGACGTTCCTAGCAGTGGTATCAAAGCCGCCCTTGGCTCGTTTTAATGCAAATGTTTGTCTTGTTATTGTTTAATTTCAATTCTGATTGGATGTGAGGTATTTGGAAAAGAGCAAGTAAGTGTTAAATTTCAATTATGTTTTAAAGTAGTTTATCACATATTCGAGTTTTGATTTTTAATACTTATTTGTTTCAGCAACTAATCTTGTTTAAGTGTCTCAATTTTGCATAACAATATGTGCCTGAGATGAACAAAAGTGTTTGGCAAGAAAATGATTCGAATTCATGGGAAACAAGATGCGGTTTGGTGATAGAATTCGATTCTGTCCAAATTTGCATATGGTTCGATTTTCATTTTTTAACAGGGGTTTAAAAGGCTCTAAAAATTCTGCAAAAATTATGAGGAAATCGACATTGAAATTGTTTCAATATGATTAATTACTAGATAAAAACGGTGAAGGAAAGGCCATGAAATTGTGGCTAAAGTCATTGCTGCCAGCAGTAGTTTCAAGTCATGATTTTGCTGAGAAAGTCATCTTTAAAGAGTCCTAAAATTGTGCAATTGTTGTACCTTTTTGGATAAATTTTGAAGTTTGAATATGTTTAAAAGATCCCTGGAAAGATTACTAAAATTATGGGATTTAATCCCTTGATTTATGCCATCATAATGCCACATACGCAACCCAAAAATTGTAGCTATGTACAAGATACATAAGCTACTTTTTTTTGGGGTTTTGACCAGCTAAATCGGGTACAAAATTATGAAATTTTAATATGGAAAGGTTCCATATGTTATCTGACCATGGTTAAAATTTGGGAATAAAATTCCCTAATTTGGTGCAGCATCAAGCCACAAAACCGTGACCGGTACAGTGTTGCCAGAATTTTGTAAAGTCATGGTTTTTGGGATTTTAGTGTCCATATTTGCAACCTAAATTGGTGCAATTAAAAACACTAATTCAATAAACAATAACTTATGGATAATTTCCAGAAAGATAAATTTTGATATATTTAAATTAGGGAATTTGATTACTTAAAATAAGGATATCATAATTTAATTAATCATATCCATAAATTTAGGAATTTGATTCCTACAAAAATGGGATTGTGATAAATATGGACCAGATAAATATCATTAATTAATTTCCTTCTTTTAAAAAGTGAAATTTGAATAGGACACTTCAATATAATTAAAGATGATGTTGTCTTAAATATTATATTTAAATTATCTAATGAGATTAGATAATTGAAGACACATAATCTTTACTTTAAAAGGATTATTAAAAGTTACTTAAAACGTTTAAAGATTGCAAATTAAAAATGTTTTAATTTGTAATAACATTTTAATTCTAATCCTAATGAGATCTGGAATGGATAATATTACTAATACTGATTAGTAAAGACTTTTCATATATGAAAATTGTTTCCATAGATGAAATTAAAAATGAACTCGAAATTAGTTGCATACTAATTTCAAATGCCTCATATGATTAACAATTAGAATAAGACATAGTTTTAATTTTATGTTCATGTGGATGGATGAATGTAGATGATTATGGAATAAGCCCAATAGGGTTGTGGATGTTTGGTTAAACTGTATCATGGTATTTATTTATTAAATAGGGTCTGCTCACCCTGGCTTTCTCTTGATTTTCAGGGATTGTAAAATTCTTTCCTCACCTAACTCCCCTCAGATGTACCACAAGGTTTCTTTACTAAAATGTAATTAGTTACATATAAGTGTAGAATTAGGATTAGTTTAGGATTTATTTTACAATACGAAGATGAAGACCTAAAGGTGCCATGAAGATACAAGGAGGAAGATTAAACTATATTGTATGTTATCCCCTAGGTTTGACCAAGCTAATTTCCTTCAATGGCTCAAGGAAATTAGTATAGATAAAGTCCATAATCATCCAAAGTAGTATGCATGAGATAGATTTATTTATGCAATTAATAAATGCTACGCAAGCAAAAATGAGACCTTAACTAAGTTAAAAATAAGAAAATCCCTCGGTAAATATTGAGTCACACTTTTAATCGGAGACTTGTTGAGCACACTCAAGGTCACACTTTTACACGAGTATGTTTGAGTTATTGGTGGGTCTTACTCTACTAGTTTCATAAAATTCGGATGCTTGGAAACTTGATTATATGGAAACTAGTAGCAATGGCTAGGCGAAACATATATGATATGTTTAGGTAATTTGTTGTCACTTAGCTGATCTACGAGTTGTATAGAGATACAATTGGTAAGCTCGGTTACCTACCTAATCCACCTATCATGGTTTATTGAGCACACACTCAAGATCATGATTAGAATGGATAAGGATCCTAGCCCACTGAGGGAATCCTTATAGAGATCTCTCGTGGTGATATGGAGGGTTATCATCTTGAAGAAAATAGTGGGAGTAATCAATTTAAGATTTACTATCTCATCTTAACTGATTATAATAAATGATTACTCATAAATGTTCTTTAAATGTCTAGGTTGTTAGAATGCGAATACACATTACTTGGTGTAGCATACTTGATGTCATCATCAAATTCGGACCAAAATGTTTGGATTGGTATATCAAGTTGAGAAACGTTCTCAAATATCTATTAAGAATAGATGTCATTAAGGAAGATATCTTAGCCTTCTTGACAAGATCAAAGAATGGGAAACTTGTAGAAGTTTCACCTTTAACCATGTATATGATTGTGAGACTTCGACCTTCACAAACATGTAGCGGAGGTAGACCCTATGATGTGGAGCAGGGGTAGTTTGGTCATTTTCCTAGCGAGCTCCTAGAAGTGGGTATCCTAATATTATTAAAGCCTAAGTAGGCCTAAGGCATAAATGAATGATGAAAATGAGGATAAAATGATGAAGGAAACAAAAATAATGATGATTTCCAAGGTAAAGGCAAAATGGTCATTTTTCATCTCGAGTCAAAATTTTTAAGTTTTTGTGAACCTGAGTATTTCTAGACTATTATGGACTTTATCTCAGTGTCAAAAGAGTAAAAAGATTGCATAAAGGATTGTAGGAAGACAAAGCTAACTTGTTAAGGGCATTTTTATAATTTAATTGAAGTTTGGATAAGCTTAGGCTATAAATATCTCATTTCTCTAGCAGCTTCCTCATTTTTCCAACATCTTCTTGTTCTTCTTCCTCCCATGTCATGTTTCTTCATCTTCCATTGAAGCCTCCCTTAAAGCTTCCATAACTCTCTCTCTAGCTTCAATTTTCATACTTTTAAGCACTTTTCATATAACCTTTTGTGCTTTTTCACTCTCTCACAGTAAAACACTTAAAAAGTCTTCATTCAACACTTTTTCTCACTAGCTGAAAGTTTTAGAGAAAGAAAGAGAGACTTGCCATAGTAGCTTGAAAACTCTTGAAAATGAGTTCAACTATAAGTCCACCAAGGTTCCAAAGAGGCCTCACGTGTCCGTTTGAAGAAATAATCGAAGTTAGAGTCAATTAAAAATTCAACAAAGATCGGTGAGTGAACTTGCATCAAAGTGTTTTTGGGAAATACATATGTGTTGGGATGAAGCATTTAAATGATTTTACCTGACTTTTCATTAAATTTTGCATGGGAACAAGCCCTTGATAAATTGTCTCTATGTTGTGACATGTGGCCGTTATGGATTCATGTACTACTACATTATGTTGGTATATATTTATATATATGTTGTGCATTGATAGTTGATATTGTGTGATAATTATAACCGCGCATGTGCTCGATGTGGGGGTGCACATGTTGGTGATGATGGGGTGCAGGAGTGTGATAATGATATTGCCTATGTGCGCGATGTGGGGGAGCACATGATGGCATTAGTTGTGAGCGATGTGGAGGAGCACACAAACATGATGATGTTGAAATGTGCGAGTATGGAGTGCACATGACGATGAATGAAGTGGGGTGGTGTACATGTTTATATATGTTTATATATGTTTATATATGTATATCTGATAGAAAGTTTATGATTATAATATGTGATTGAAATGAATAATGAGAAACTTGATTGATGTCAATGTGTTTACTTTGATGTGCAGTATGGTAGGAATGGATTTTGTGGGATGTGAAAATCCCTTAATTATCATCTGCCTTGAATCTCGCTGAAGTGAGAAACTCTCGGGTGCTGGAGGCACAAACCAGCCCTGTTTCTCGCTACAGTGAAAAAGAATTCTCACTGCAGCGAGGAATTTCGCTGCAGTGAAAATGGATTCTCGCTGCAGCGAGAAACTCTCTGGTGGTTCAAAATTTTCTAGTGTAGTACCTTTGCTTTGACAAGGATTTTTACCACCTTTCCGTTAGAAATGGGAAAAGTGGTAAACATAAAAGTTGTATCCCAACCTCTTAGATTTCTAATGGTCTAAAAATCATGTCAATTAGACTTCTATAGTGGGAGATATGCTTGAAAAATCAAAACATATGCAAACCGAGAATGTTTCTTGCTGTAACGAGAAACTTGCTGTCATGTTTGCTACCTTGCCTAATTTTAACATATTTTTCACCCATTTAACTTCATGGATTGATCATGGGTTTTTACAACACTATGAGGTTATTAATCAAAGTCTGAAATGAGGGGTTTTTAGTAAGAAACTAAATCAATTGCATTGTTTTTGAAACAAGTGCATCATGATTTCCAAGTTTTCTTTATCGATTGCTTGTTCCCTTCTTATGTTCACTCACTGAGTTTTATGCTCATGTTTTTAAACTTCATGTTTTCAAATTTAGAGGCAGTTGGGACCTAGATTGAGTGTCCACGTATGTTCATCTTCTTGGTAAGTACTATGGTATCTCAGTAGCAGTACCTTCACTTAAAGTCACTCTGCTAACAGTTGTGTAGTACCCCGTATTTTGATATGGTGGCTAATAAAGTTTACGGATGCCAATTGATGTTGATTATTGAGTTAAATGGGTAATTCAGAAGTGAACCTGTGAAATCTCGATCTCCATAGGCACATAACTAGAAGTAGACGCGAAAATGTGGACCAGGGGTAATTTCATAAATTCTTTTGGTGAGCTCCTACGAGTGGGTTTTTCTTATTCTATTAAGGTCTAAATAGGCCTGAGGAATGAATGAATAATGTTCATGATGGTAAATAAATGAGGAAGATAAAAATAATGATAATTTCCATGGTAGGTGCAAAATGGTCATTTTGCATCTCAAGTATAAATTTTTAAGTTTCGTGAGCCAAGGTACCTTTAGACCATTATGGACTTTGTTTCAGTGTCAAAAGAGCAAAAAGGTTGCACAAAGGATGGGAGGAAGACAAAGCCACCATGTTAAAGGCATTTTGGTAATTTCGATGAAAATTTGGATTAACTTGAAGCATAAATATTTGAGCTCCAACAGCTTCTCCTTTTTCTTCTTCCTCCCCTTTCACGTTCCTTTTATCCTCCATGGAAGCTTGCTTTGCAACTTCCATAACTCTCTCTCTCTCTCTCTCTAGCTCTAATTTTCATGCTTTTGTGCACTTTTTCATAAAACATTTGTGCTCTTTCACTTTCTCACTTTAAAACCCTTGAACAGTCTTACTTCCATACATACTCTCACTATCTAGGTGTTTTAGAGAGAGAAAAAGGGAGCTTCCATAATAGCTTCAAGAATTTTGAAAGAGAATTCAACTACAAAGACCATCAAGGTGAGTAATGAATTAGGTTTAATTTTCAAGTCATTGATAATGGTTGATGATTAGAGTGGTGAGTTAATCTATTGTTGAGATTGTTAATCATTTTTAGAATGACTAGAGTGAAGTAAACACATAGCCACTTAATGATAATTGGGAGCTAGTTAGGAATAACTAGCTGAACTTGAATTAGGAAATAGCTTTTGAGAGTGTATTAGTGCCAATTTGGGTTGGTTGTGATGTTGTGTGTGTATAGGTTCCAACAAGACCTAACATGTCCATTTGGAGCATTAGTTAAGGTTAGAGTCAAACAAAAGAATCAACAAGACCGGTGAGTGAACTTGCAATTCAAAATCATTTTGGGAAATATAATTGTGTTTTCTATGAAACATTTGAATGATTTATTCCAACTTTTCTTAAAAAAAAAGGTGTGCTAGGGAACAAGCCCTTGATAAAATGTTTTGGTGTTGTGAAACTGTGAAATGTGTAAAAAGACGAACCTATGTGCTCCTATATTATATTGATATATATATATATATATATATATATATATACACATGAATATATGTTATGCATTGATGAATAATGCTGTGTAATGATATTGACCTGGTTATGTGCGAGTAGGAGTGTGCATAAGTCGATGATGANCTATATTATATTATATATATATATATATATATATATATATATACACATGAATATATGTTATGCATTGATGAATAATGCTGTGTAATGATATTGACCTGGTTATGTGCGAGTAGGAGTGTGCATAAGTCGATGATGACCCGGCCATATGCGAGTGGGAGTGCTTATAAGCCGATGCTGACCCGGCTATGTGCGAGTGGGAATGCGCATAAGCCGATGCTGACTCGGTTATGTGCAAGTAAGGAGTGCGCATAAGCCGATGATGATGATGACCTGACTATGATGATGAATGAAGTGGGGTGGTGTACGTGTTTATATATGTTTATATATGTATATGTGATAGAAAATTTATGGTTATACTACGTGATCGAAATGAAAAATGAGAAACTTGATTATTGTCAATGTGTTCACTTTGATGTGCAATATGGTAGGAATGGATTTTGTGGCATGTGAAAATCCCTTAATTGTCATCTCCCCTGAATCTCGCTACAGCGAGAAACTCTCGAGTGGTAGGGACATAAGCTAGCCCTATTCGATGCAGTTCTTTCACTTTGATGAAGATTTTGACCCCTTTACCCTCCGAAATGGGAAAAGTGGTAAACATAAAAGTTGTATTCCTGCCTCTTAGATTTCTAATGGTCTAAAAATCAAGCCAATTGGACTTCTGTAATGGGAGATATGCTAGAAAAACTAAAACACATGCAAACTAACACTATTTCTCGCTGCAGCGAGAAACTTTCTGTTTTGGCCGCCTGAATCTCGCTGCAGCTAGAATGAACTTTGCTGCAGCATGAAACTTGCTGCCATGCTTGCTACCTTGCTTGATTTTGACATATTTTTCACCCATTTAACTTCATGGATTGATCTTGGGTTTTTGCAACACTATGAGGTTATTAATCAAAGTTTGAAATGAGGGGTTTTTAGTAAGAAGCTAAATCAATTGCATTGTTTTTGAAACAAGTGCATCATGGTTTCCAAATTCTTCCTATTAATTGATTATTCCCTTCTTATGTTCACTCATTGAGTTTTATACTCACATTTTTAAACTTCATGTTTTCAGATTTGGAGGTAGTTGGGACCTAGATTGAGTTGTCCATGTATGCTCGCCTTCTTGGTAGGTACTATGGTATCTCAGTAGCTGTTCTTTCACCCACGGTCACTCCGCTGACGATCAAGAGTCTTATGCTTGTGTACATGTATAAGTAATGAAGACCACTAAGATTCATGTTAAAAATCAAATATGTATATTTGATTATTGATGCCACTGTAAGGTGGCAAATGAGTGATACTATGTTAGCATAATACAAATGTGAATATTGGATTGCCATAAAAATTTTATTGAAATATTTAAAATTGAGAATTGAAATATGTGGTTTTAGAAATGGCGGTTGAGAATGATGATTGGGATTGCACAAAAAAGGCTTGCTTGGGCTTAATGGGCTATGCCTATTGAGCCCATGCACCGATCATGGCCCGAAATTTGGGCTGTGACAGGTTGAGAGTCTTTTGTCTGTGTACACGTATATGTAATGTAAACTACTAAGAGTCATGTTATAAATGAAGTATGTATATATTGGATTGATGATGATGCCCTTATGAAACGGTAATGAATGACAGTACTTTGAGATAATACAAAGATGAATATTCGGTTGCTATAAAATATTACTGAAACATTCATCGTTGAGAATTACAACACATGGTTTTAAAGATGATGGATGGAATGGGGAACAGGATCTTGTAAAGAGGCTTGCTTGGGCCAAGTAGGCTATGCCCATTGAGCCCATGTGCCGGTCATAGCCTGAAATTTGGGCTGTGACAAAGGTGGTATCAAAGCTCTAGGTTTAGTCGAGTCCTAGGGATTCTCTTGTCAGTCAGTGGAGTTGTTAGAGTTAATGTAGAGTCTTGTTTAGGGGTTGTGACTGTAGCACAAGTCGTAGACAAGGGGCTATATGAACTCTTATTCCTAGTTACCTACCTTCTTGCTAACATTATGTAAAGGTCACAAGTGGTGCCGTTGTTTGGGTTTGAGGTGCCACCCAAGACATGAGCTATTGTTGGAAAGATTTTAAGCAAATGTTCCTAATGAAAGGTTAATGTAATAAAAAATCCCTCTGATTAAAGATGGAGGAAATTGGAGTTGGACTAATAGGTCCGTAATGACTTATTCATTCAGTGGAGTTATAATTTAAGCTCATAATTGTCAATGGAATGAAATTGGATGACATTGGATCATTGTTGAAGTCAATATAAAGGAACAGGTACGATAATGGTAATAAGGGGCGCACTTTGACTGGAATGAATAGTGATGGTTGTAATTTACATGGAGTTTATAGATCTAAGTATTGAGGAAGGTCTAAATTGATGTTTATGTGCACGAAGGTAAATGCACTATGTTAAATGAGCTTGTCATGCCCCTATAGAAATGGTGTGGGCTTTTGAAAAATTTTGTAAACGTATAAGTGTCGACTACGTGCATAGCAACTTAGATGGAGCTGCTTTCAATTTCAATTAAGTAATGGCAAGATCCCAAGGTTCGATTTGAACTATTATGGTTTATAGTTATAAGTACATAAATTAGCTTAAGGGTGAAATTCAGTGACTATTATAATTGATGTGTGCTCATCAAGTCAAAGGTTGGTATACAAATTTTCTTTAAGGAGGAGCATGAACTTTGTTATGCTGTACATGAGGTCAAAGGATTAAAGGACTAGTTGTGGATTTGATAGCTTGAAGTTAAATGACTGAGAGATGTCGAATCTAGTCTAAATGCCGTATGGAATTCTATATTTGAGTTTGATATACGAATTGCTTTAACGATCAATTTAAAAGTCCATTGGGTTCAGTATGCAATCTATGATAAAAATGATCAGTTCCGAATGTGATCTTCATAGAGGTAAAGGATTTAGAAAATATCAATTTTTGGATAAGTTCTAAGAGGGAGTTTCTACATCCTATGTTTAAGAAATTTTTTATTTTTATAGCCGCAAGGGCGAAATGTAACAGTTAAGTAAATCATATACTTTATAAATGTAATTGGTTAAGGATTTGTGAGTAAAGTTAAGATCTTAACACTAAGTGGTGTACAACTTGATGTTTAGGTATTTAAGAGTTATTTGGAAACAATTGTCTAATCAAGTTGCATTAAAATGTTATGGTAAAGGTATACGATCATTAATAGTGGAATATGCCTAAAGGATGATCTTGGCATACCACAAAAGGTGAAATGTGGAGTAGACATGTCGAAATTGAGGAAAATAAGAAAAGGGTTCTTACACATGGTAATGGATGTTGACATTTAAATGGATGTGTATTTGTATAGGTGGAGTTACTTATGTCATTGGTGGAAACAAAGAATTGTTCTTAGTGATTTGAGATTTGAACACAATATCTCTAGTGGGTCGCATAGGTGGTATTATAAGATACTAAATTGACATAATATACGCTATTGGAAATAATTATGAAAATAGGGGAAGAATAAATTCTAGAAATTTGAAGTAATGATGTGAGCATAAGTAGAATGATCAAGATAGACAAAATTGATGATGATACTAAGTTGAAGTGGTTAAACTATTTGAGTTATAAGATAAGAGAGACAACTAGTTGCAAATACAAAGGAATTGTGGAACACTAGGAGTAGTGAATAATTATGTGTGTGGTGTTATATGTATATGGTAAAGTTATTACACAATATGGAAAGATTGTCCTAAGGTGGGATTTATTGATTATTGACAAGTGTTAATGGATGAGATGAATTTGAAGTATTGGCTTGGCCTATTATATATGATAAATACAAAAAAATATAAATGGTTATGGAAATCATGGCGTAAGCTTGGAGGAAAACCAAATGGTCAAGAATGATCAATGTAGTAACCTTAAATGTAGATGAACAACGTTAATTAAGTAAAGTCTAGCAGCCACCGCGCTACAGTGCTAGGAGCACCTCATGTCTAGGATGCATGAATAAGATGTAAAGGGCATGAAGTTGAATTTACAAGCGGAATTATGGTCCTTGGACTTGATGTTAAGATTCGTTGATTGGAGTTTTAAGGTTTTAGAAGAGTATTTATATGAATGAATTGAAAAGTTTCTTTATTGCCTTATATATTGACATGTAGGTAAATGAGACAAGAGATTAAGCCTTGTTAAAGGCTAAGGAAAGAGTGAATGAAAAGTAAGGCAAATAATGAGAGAAATATGGATGTTGCTAGATGAACATAAAAAGCTTAAGAATAATCAATGCAAATATACTAACATAGTTGTGTGGTCAAAATTAAGGACAAGGACGCCTTGGGAGATTTAAAAATAATGTCCGTTGGAACTGATAAGGTGAAATGTCATTGAGCATACATTGGATTGTTAAAGTTATGAGTGATTTTGAAGGTAAGCTTTTGATTGTTTAAGTCCTCAACTAAATTCCACCAAAGGATGTGTTTAATTGTTTCGTAAGTGTATTGAAAAGCATAAGAGAATATATTAGTTAACTTGCCATAAAAGATCGAAATGGCATGGCCATGAGAGACTCGTGAGCAACCAAGCAATGTATAAGTAAATGTCCAAGGGAGTTATGATTGATAGATAAGGGTAGACCTTTAATGATGAGATAGTGTTCACTACTTTAAATATTGAACCATAAGTTATGGGCTTGTATCCACTTTGTGAATACTTTGGTGAAATAATTCGAAACAGTTCTCACAATGTCAACACATTAAAGCTCAAGGAGCTAATAGTTATATAGCAATGTTGGTGCTCGTGATTGATATGTTACGTAATAGAAAGGTACGCTGCAAGTCTAAGAATGTTTGGAAATGTTGGTTTGAGACAATGATTGTCTTGCCATTATGTAGACCCGATAATGCTACGGTCTCGATATGCTTATGGAGGCAAAGTATGCAATGATAAAAAGTGTTTCCCTCTCAAGTGTTATTTCATTTTGAGTAATTATCAAAGTAGAGTACCTGATAAAGGTAAGCAAGGATTGAACTATGCTT
Organism: Theobroma cacao; assembly: GCF_000208745.1. Taxonomy (NCBI): domain Eukaryota; kingdom Viridiplantae; phylum Streptophyta; class Magnoliopsida; order Malvales; family Malvaceae; genus Theobroma; species Theobroma cacao. Next base: position 10,613,144 of record NC_030852.1, read on the forward strand.
GAAATGCTTAGTGAATAATGGTGATATGCTCTAGTTAATCGATATTACCCTTGGTGAAGAAATAGTAGTACACAATGGGATTAGTAGAGATCTACTTGGGAAAGAGATGATGATTTGATATTTCAAGTAAGCATGTACGAGTAAAGATTTTGGTAATAAGCCATGATTTAGAGTCAAGATACAAGAATATGAATTGGGACTAAGTAATGTCGAGATGACGTAAGAATATAACGTATATGTTGGAAGTATGACAGATAATTAAGAAGTGAAGATGACTTTTAAAAATTATGGTATTGTATAAATGCGATGATCAAGTAAAAATAAATTTTGGATAGATCAACAAAATAGTAAAGCATACACGGATATTGGATGGTAATTTAATGAAATTGATAATTGGTGATTGTTACATGTTTATGACAATGTGATGCAAGGATGCATGGTATGATAGAGCTTATACATAGGATTGAAAATGATAAGAAAAGAGTGTAAGCATGTAAAATATATGAAGTTATGCATATGCACAAGGAGAATCTGTGTGGATTACATAAGAACCAATTTATGGTAGGATGTGAAGTAAATGGTGATTTAAACATTCCAAGGGGTAATCTGGAGTTGATTATACCTTAATATTCATGGATTATGCTTGACCTATGGGAATGAAATGGAAAAGTAAAAAGGGAAACATGTGCCATGAGAATGTGATATTGAACCTTGGTTATGGATTAGAAGGAATAAAGGAAATTACTTCAAAGTAATTGACAAGGGTTCCTACATATAGTGATGGATGATGATTCTTAAATGTGTATATACATACATACATATATATATGGAGATGATTATGTGATTAATTAAAGTGAAGAATTATTTATGGTGATTTGAGTTTTGAATTTGACATGCTTAATGAGTTGTATAGATGACACGATGATGAGAGTTACCATTAGAAATTGAGCTATGTGAATAAAGGAGAATTAAGAAGCAAAAAAGAAAGAAAGGATATTAAGGAATTGGAATCTATGTCATGGTTGAGCCATACCAATGGATTAATATGATTAAGATGTAAAGATTAACAAAGTGTTATATCGTAGTTAAATTAGACTTCCACGAAGCACTAGTGCCACGGATGGAGAATAAACGATGATAGTACCCTAATGCAAGTAATTGGAGGAATTGACTTAGAAGATGAAACTTAACTTTGTTAATAATGATTCAACATATGAGAAGCAACCAGTTGCTATTCTTAATAGACAAGTCAAAAGCTCCACTCAAAGGATGTAGCCTCAGTGAAAGCATTATGGCGAAACCATACTAGTGAAGAAGAGTAATGGGGAAGGTTGAAGAGGAGTTACGGACAAGTATCCACACCTCTTCAATGCATATAGATGCGTTATCTTATAGTGTGATTCAAATTTGAGGACAAAATTTCTTTTAGTGGGGGAGAATGTGAGACCTCGACCTTCACAAACATGTAGCGGAAGTAGACCCTATTATGTGGAGAAGGGGCAGTTTGGTAATTTTTCTAGTGATCTCCTAGAAGTAGGTTTTGTAATATTATTAAGGCCTAAGTAGGCCTAAGGTATAAATGAATGATGAAAATGTGGATAAAATGACAAAGGAAATAGAAATAATGATGATTTCCAAGGTAGGGGCAAAATGGTCATTTTTCATCTTGAGTCAAAATTTTTAAGTTTTCGTGAACCCGAGTATTTCTAGACTATTATGGACTTTATCTCAGTGTCAAAAGAGTAAAAAGATTGCATAAAGGATTGAAGGAAGACAAACCCAACTTGTTAAGGGCATTTTCGTAATTTAAGTGGAGTTTGGATAAGCTTAGGTTATAAATATCTCATTTCTCCAGTAGCTTCCTCATTTTTCCAGTAGCTTCTTGTTCTTCTTCCTTCCATCTCATGTTTTTTCATCTTCCATGGAAGCCTCCCTTAAAGCTTCCATAACTCTTTCTCTCTCTAGCTTCAATTTTCATGCTTTTGAGCACTTTTTCCATAGAACCTTTTGTGCTCTTTCACTCTCTCACCTTAAAACCCTTAAAAAGTCTTTGTTTAGCACTTTCTCTCACTAGTTGGAAGTTTTAAAGAGAGAATGAGAGACTTGCCATAGTAGCTTGAAAACTCTTGAAAAGGAGTTCAACTATAAGTCCACCAAGGTTCCAACTAGGCCTCGCATGTCCGTTTGAAGCAATAATCGAAGTTAGAGTCAATTAAAGATTCAACAAATATCGGTGAGTGAACTTGCATCAAAGTGGTTTTGGGAAATACATATGTGTTGGGATGAAGCATTTACATGATTTTACTTGGCTTTTCATTAAATTATGCATGGGAACAAGCCTTTGATAAATTGTCTCTATGTTGTGACATGTGGCTGTTATGGATTCATGCACTACTACATTATGTTGGTATATATATATATGTTGTGCATTGATAGTTGATATTGTGTGATAATTATAACCACGCATGTGCTCGATGTGGGGGTACGCATGTGCTCGATGTCGAGGTGCGGGAGTGTGATGATGATATTGCCTACGTGCTCGATGTGGGGGAGCACATGATGGCATTAGTTGTGCGCGATGTGGGGGAGCACGCAAACATGATGATGTTGAAATGTGCGAGTATGGAGTGCACATGATGATGAATGAAGTGGGGTGGTGTACGTGTTTATATATGTATATGTGATAGAAAGTTTATGATTATAATATGTGATTGAAATGAATAATGAGAAACTTGATTATTGTCAATATGTTCACTTGGATGTGCAATATGGTAGGAATGGATTTTGTGGCATGTAAAAATCCCTTAATTGTCATCTACCTTGACTTTCGCTGTAGCGAGAAACTCTCGGGTGGTGGGGGCACAAACCAGCCCTGTTTCTTGCTCTAGCGAGGAATTTCACTGCAGCAAAAATGGATTCTTGCTGCAATGAGAAACTCTCAGGTGGTTCCAAATTTTCTAATGTAGTGCCTTCAATTTGACACAGATTTTGACCACCTTCTGATCAGAACTGGGCCAAGTAGTAACATAAAAGCTTTATCCCAACCTCTTAGCTTTCTAATGGTCCAAAAATCATTTCAATTGGACTTTTGTAGTGGGAGATATGCTTGAAAAATCAAAACATATGCAAATAGAGAATGTTTCTCACTGCAGCGAGAAAGTTGCTGTCATGCTTGCTACCTTGCCTGATTTTGACATATTTTTCACCGATTTAACTTCATTGATTGATCATGGGTTTTTACAACACTATGAGGTTATTAATCAAAGTTTGAAATGAAGGGTTTTTAGTAAGAAATTAAATCAATTGCATTGTTTTTGGAACAAGTGCATCATGATTTCCAAGTTCTGCTTATCGATTGCTTGTTCCTTTCTTATGTTCACTCACTGAGTTTTATGCTCACATTTTTAAACTTCATGTTTTCAGATTTAGAGGCAGTTGGGACCTAGATTGGGTGTCCACGTATGCTTGTCTTCTTGGTAGGTACTATGGCATCTCAATAGTAGTACCTTCACTTAAAGTCACTCTGCTGACGGTTGAGAGTCTTTTATCTGTGTACAGATATAAGTATTGTAAACTACTAAGAGTCATGTTATAAATGAAGTATGTATATGTTGGATTGATGTTCATGCCCTTATGAGATGGTAATGAATGACAATACTTTGACATAATACAAAGATGAATATTCGGTTGCTATAAAGTATTACTGAAACATTCATTGTTGAGAATTGCAGCAGATGATTTTAAAGATGATGGATGGAATGAGGAATAAGATCTCATAAAGAGGCTTGCTTGGGCCTAATGGGCTATGCTCACTGAGCCCACGCACCGATCATAGCCCAGAATTTGGGCTGTGACAATGATTGAAGTAAATCTATCTGCTTTTGATCCGTCATCATGGGTGTTAGATACTGGATGTGGGTCACACTTATGTAATGACATGAAGGTGATGGAAACGAGTAAAAGATCAACAAGGGGAGAGGTGGTCCAAAGAGTAGGAAATGGAGCAAAGGTTGTTGCATTGATTGTGGGGACAATTACCATACCTTTACCTTCTGAGTTGATCTTGGAATTAAGAGACTACTACTATGTTCCTTCCATATCTCGAAATATCATATCTGTGTCATACTTGGCATTATCTGATGATATTGAATTTTGCATAAAGGAAAATTGCTGTTCTTTCTTGAAGGGAGAGATGCATTATGGTGCGGGGATAAATTCGAACGGTCTCTATATTCTTGATCTTAAGAGACCCATACTCAATATAGAGTCAAGAAAGCAAAGAAGGACGATCAAAAGCTATCCTATATTTGGCACTATAGGCTTGGACACATCAATGAGACTCACCTAACCAAGTTACACAAACAAGGTTATATTGATCCATTTAATTATGAATCTTATGGAACATGTGAGTGTTGTCTCCTTGGTAAGATGACCAAGTCACCTTTCACCAAGAAGAGTGAACGAGCTGAGGTGTTACTAAGACTTGTACATTCGGATGTATGTGGTCCTATGAATACTAGTGCTAGAGGAGGATACTCCTACTTCATCACCTTCAAAGATGACCATTCTCGCTATGGCTATGTATATTTGGTGAAATATAAATCTGAATCCTTTGACAAGTTCAAAGAATACAAAGCGAAGGTTGAGAAACAAATTGGGAAGAGTATTCTCACTCTTAGATCCAATTGAGGAGGAGAATATCTTAGCTAAGAGTTTCAGGATTATTTGAAAGAGAATGGGATTCTCGCACAATAGACTCCTTCAGGGACTCTACAGCACAATGTGGTGTCTAAGAGAAGGAATCGAACATTATTGGACATGATTTGATCCATGATGAGTCATGTAGATCTTCCTACATCTTTTTGGGGATATGCCCTAGAAATTGCTACTCACATATTAAACCAGGTTCTTGCCAAATCAGTTGATAAGACACCATATGGGATATAGAGTGGGAAAAGGCCCAACTTGTCTTATGCTAAGATTTGGGGATGTACTGCTTATGTGAAGCATACAATGTCTAATAAGCTAGAAGCGAGATCAGACAAATGTAAATTTGTGGGATATCCTAAAGAAACACACAGATATTATTTCTCTAATCCCACTTAGGAAAAAGTGTTTGTCTCAAGGCATGCCACTTGCCTTGAGAAAGATTTCTTAAATGAAAGGGCTAGTGGGAGTAAAGTTGTACTCGAAGAAGCTCGAGACCCATAAATTGACATTCCATTGGAACTTGAGCTTGAGATTGTGACATCTGATGTACAACCACAATCTCAAGAGGCACGACCACTCAAAAGGTTTAGTAGAATACGTCAAGATTCAAAAAGATATGGATTTCTCTTGGAAAGGGATGCATCACCCATAAATGATGAGCCTACAACCTATGAGGAGGTGATGTTGGACATCGATTCTGAGATATGGCTAGAAGCCATGAAATTTGAAATGGATGCCATAGATACCAACCAAGTATGGACTTTGGTGGATCCACCTAAAGGGATAAAACCCATTGGGTATAAGTGGGTCTTTAAGAGAAAGACTGATATAGATGGCAAGGTGCAAACCTTTAAAGCTAGACTAGTAGCAAAAGGTTACAAACAAAGACAAGGTATTGACTTTGAAGAAACCTTTTCACCAGTTGCCATGCTTTAATCCATTAGGATTTTGCTTGCAGTTGTTGCATACATGATTATGAAATATGGCAAATGGATGTAAAAACTGCATTGCTTAATGGAATCTTGCGAGAGGAAGTGTACATGACAAAACCTGAAGGTTTTATATCCAATGATAATGTTAATAAGGTGTGCAAGCTTCAAAAGTCCATTTATGGACTTAAGCAATCTTCTCGAAGTTAGAACATCCATTTTGATAAAGTTGTAAAAGGGTTAGACTTCATCAAAAAATGAGGATGAACCATGTGTCTAAAAAAAGGTTAGTGGGAGTGCCATAATTTTCTTAGTGTTGTATGTTGATGACATATTGCTCATAGGAAATGATATACCATTGTTGCAATCTATGAAGATTTGGCTGTCTAAACAATTCTCCATGAAGGATTTGGGAGAAGTAATTTACATTCTAGGAACAAAAATCTAAAGAGATAGCTCTAAAAGGCGGCTAGGTTTTTCCTAATCCACATACATAGACAAGGTGCTAAAGAGGTTTAGCATGATGGAGTCCAAGAAGGGACACTTGCCTATGTCGCAAGGAATTTATCTTTCCAAGGACATGTGTCTAAAGAATCAAGAAGAAAGAGATCGCATGGATAAAATCCCACATGCTTCAGCAATAGGATCTATCATGTATGCGATGCTTTACACTAGACTAGATGTATCTTATGCTCTAAGTGTCACAAGTAGATACCAAGCTAATTCTAGTGAAAGTCACTAGATAGTTGTGAAAAACATCCTGAAGTACTTACGAAGAACTAAGGATATATTTCTAGTTTATGGAGGAGGTGAACTCCAAGTTAGGGGTTATACGGATACAAGCTTTCAAACTGACAAGATGATAACAAGTTGTAAAGTGGATATGTGTTCACACTCAATAGAGGTGCAGTGAGTTGGAAGAGTTCCAAACAAGAGATGACTGCAAATTCTACAACTGAGGCCGAATACATCTCTGCGTCTAAGGCAGCGAAAGAGGTAGTTTGGATTAAGATGTTCATTAATGAACTAGATGTGGTTCCTAGCATTGTTGATCCAATACCTTTGTATTGTGATAACAATGGAGCCATTGCACAAGCAAAGGAACCAAGGTCTCATAAAAATCCAAACATGTATTGCGATGTTACCATGTGATCAAAGAGATCATTGGAAAATGAAACATTTGGATAAAGCATATACCCACTGAGGATAATATTGTTGATCCTCTCACTAAAGCACTGTCCCAACAGAAGCACAATCGTCATGTTGAGAACATTTGTATTAGATACATAGGCGATTGGCTTTAGTGCTAGTGGGAGATTGTTTGTATAAGCCCTACAAGCCAATCTATGGTTGTATGGGAATTGTAATTTTGACATATTCATGTATGACATTTTGTTATTCTTAATAACATTGAGGTAGTTCTTTATCCATAAGTTTGTGATTTCATTACTTTTTGTACTTATGTAGATAAAGCCCATGGAACTATATATGCCTTGCAAAGGAATTGTATTGGGATACAATTATGAGATCCTTATGCATTAAAGCATTGTTCCTAAAAGTTCCTGATCATTATATTATTAAGATAGGGCATCAATAATGCTCAAACATTGGCACATGTTATGTTCCTTACTTATGAAGTAAGCAATTGCTTTCATAGGTTGAAGTATAGAGATACTTGGAACTAGCATGTGGGTGTTTACCATGGGAGAACGAGTTCACTGAACATGACCCGCCATGAGAAGTGCATTTGGTACCTCACTCAAGTGTCTATGCAATACTTCTCATGTGTCAATTGTGTAACTACTTCCTAAACTTAAGGCAGCAGGTTGTTTTGTATGTGAAGTACTATTAATCATTATGGGTGCCTAATCAAGGATGCCAAAACAGGATGTTTTTTAGTATAGTATGAAGCATATGAAGGCAAATGATTTGTCAAGATAGGAATCATCACCCCAAGTGATTCAAGAGGAAATATCTCATTAGCTCTTCGTTGACTTTAGCTTAATCAAATCCTTGACCAAGGTGCTTAGGAGATTATGAAATGAGTTTCATAAGTCTCCATAAAGCTAATGATTTAATTGCAAGAACAAATATAGAGATCAATAAGAGTAGGCACTGCACCAAGCTCTTATCATCTTCAGGATATATGATGAGGGAATGAATTACACTGAAAAACTATACACTGCAAGGTTGTCAAAGAATCCTTTGACTCTCTTAAAAATTGGGTGGCCATGATGCATTGCTAGATGCCAATCATGGTCTATGGAATTGAATTAGTTAATTTAAAATTGAATATGATTCATTTAAATTAATTAATTAATAATAATATAATTCAATTCCATTGCCAACATGTTAGGAACCTAATGGGTCACACAAAAAGGTTGTAATTTGGATTAAATTGAGAGTGTGATGATTTAAGTTAGACTTAAATCAAATTCTTGTTTTTAACTAATAAGGACCTAATTAAAAGAGTTTAATTAGGTATTGGTTAAATATTATGATTTTTATAATATTAAGGACTTATTTTGCAAATTTTAATAAGTTTAACCTAGATATAAATATCACATTATAGCCACTCTTTTTTTTTTTGGGAAGGAAACAAAAAAAAAGGTTTTTCTTCTGAGTGTTGCCACTCTTGAGAAGTTTATTTTTTTTATTTTTTGAAAACTCCTTTGATTCTTTGCTTGAAATCAAAGAAGAAAAGAGGACAAATTTTTGTCCACTTGCTAGCACAAGCTCGTGGCATAAAGCTCTCTCCTTGAGAAGGATTCGTTGCAATCGTGTGTGCATCATTGGATGCCAAGAGATTGAGTGGTTGGGATTCTTTCACACAAAAGGTGTTCACTTTTTGTCACAAAAAGGAATCCATTTTATTACGATATCACTTGGAAATGTACAATTTTTTTGATTTTATGTGTTGCTTAACTTTGCATTAAACAACCAAGGTGATCCAAAGGTAGGAGGCATGGTTTTTATTTTGTTTCAATTTTTGTTATTTCGCTATGTTGATGCTCTAATCATGCCATTACTAGCAGAAATATCCCATAATCCTAGAAAACAAATTTAGTTCATCATTGTATTTACAACAGACATGATTAAATCAAAAGAAAAGACCATTTTTACAGCAAAATAACAAGAAGGAAATGAAGAGTAAAGAAATATCAAAACCTCTTTCGATCCTTGATCCTTGATTCCTTCGATTTCTTCTCATTTCCTTCATTGAAAACTCTTTCCTTTTCTCTCAAAAACTGTTGTTCATTGCCTCTCTAAACTTCCTCTATCAACTGCTGAAAAGACCTATTTATAGCCTCAAAAAACCATAAATAACTCAATTCCCAATTGGCTGAATTATCATAATCCATGTCTGAGCGTCGCACCCTTGCTTTAAGGGTGTCGTGGCTCTCTTGGCTTATAAAATTTTTTGCTAGTCTTCCATTAAATGTTGAGGACATCCTCCTTGGACGCAGTGGCATTGGCTTCTCTAGTTTTTTTATGGCTGTCATGCAGCTTCTCTTGGGTTCTGTGGCCATGAGCTCTACAAGGTTGCGACGTTGCTCCTCTTATGTTGCCTTGGTGCAGACTATTACAGTGCTTCAACTTGCAAAGCAATTTCTCCTACCTCAAGGTGCAACGGGTGAAGTAGTAAACAAGAAAGTTGTAGGTCGGCCTTTTAGCTTTCCTATGGTCTAAGAATCACGTTGATTGGATCTATGAATCTCGAGTTATGTCTGAATTACTGAAATATTTTTAGTGAAAATCTGCACTGAGTCTCCATTGTATAATTCATCATCATTCAACTTTATGCACTTGAAAACATACATACACAAGCACTAAATCAGCGTTAGCCTAAAATAAGACCTTCAATATGAATATGTACTAGAATTACATGAATTAGACTAAATTCATATGGTTTAAACTAATCAACCAAAAACATAAAAGTTGTCTAAAAAGTACTTAAAACATGAGGACTTAGATACATTAGTACCACAAAATGTGGCTAAATAACTCTATATAATAGAGTTATCACACCCTCAAACTTAATATTTTGCTAGTCCTCAAGCAAAAACAAAAATGTTGAAACCATGTAGTTGAAGACATCCATTATGAGAATGCACCAAATCATTGATCATCTTTAAATTCCTCAAAAATTACCTTATTTTCCAAACTCCAAATCAAACATAGATATTATTTAAGTTCATGTTTCATCCAAGTACATGCTCATTTTTTGAATAAGTTTCCAGGTGTGTGTGTGTAAAGTTTCTTATAAGGCACATCATGCACTTTGAAAAATATTATGTTCATGCAAATCTCAGAAAGCTTAGAATTTCATATGTTCGTTTTTCACCTCCCTCTCCACTAATGTAGGCCATCACTTAGCTATAGATCCTTAGGACCTTTTACGATTTGTAATGTTCGACTAGGGTTAAAGTATGATATGGGATATATTAAGGCTCAATTCACCCTAAGCATATAATTATTCTAGGGTCTGCATCGCCTTATCTTCCTTCACCAAGTATACCTCATTCTTTCTTTTTCACTTTTCATTCATCAAGCAAAATTTTTTTTCTCAAAATTCAGCATTCCCCCTAAACTTGTTTTTTTTATTTTAGTAGAATGGATGCTTCACATCATGGTTAGAAATTGTTCCAACTCATCCTTTGTAATTTTTTTTAACATTTTATCCATATATATAAATCCTAAAATAATATACATGCTTAGAAATGAGGGTAATGGAATTGGAAATTTATTTACAAGGTAAGATAATTTATTTTTGGTTGACAAAGAAAAGAATAAATTTAGGCTCAAAAGGGAGTACTAAGGATAAAATTTGACTAGGGTAGCTTAAAAAAGCCAAATCGATCCAAAGGTGACCTAAGTCATTTCCTAGCTAAGTATAACTTAGAATTTCGCCTCAAGGAAATATCAAACAAATTCTAAAATGCTAAAACATAGTTTGAAGATTCACACTCTTATATTCATTTTCTAAATGTACATCATGAAACAATATAAGAAACATAGTGCTTAAATATGAAAATCACATTCTAAATTGATGCTATGCACAAGAATTCCACACAATACTACAACAATATTCATGCTTATTAAAAGTAAAAAGAATAATAAGGCAATTACTTTCCATCATTAGATAAATAAATCAATTGTTATTGGTGCTCAACTCTAGCTTAATATTTCAGCACGTTCCTAATACTAACATGCAAATGGACTAGTTTAAACAAAAATACAATAAATAAAATAAAACATATAAAAATTCCCCCAAACTTAAAGTGAACATTGTCCTTAATGTTCCTAAAAGTAAAGAAAAAAAATATTCCCCCAAACTTGTAGATGAAGTCAATCCTCATCATCCTCCATAGTAGCATCGTCATCCTCATCTCAAGTGTGATCAATGGGCAATGTGGGGAAGATAGCCAGGTCCATGCTAACATGCTCGGCATATGCCCTCATCATCTCCTCAATGGCTTTAAGATAATCTGCTTGATGGTCCAAACGATGCTTAAGCCTTTACATTCATTGAGGCATGAAAAGATTTTGAGAATGTCACTGGTGGCTGAGGTGTCGCAAATGAACTTCCTCTAATGGTGGTCTACTCCTTCATGTAAAACCTATTGATGATGCCACCATCCAATGGAATCTTAAGATACAACAACTCTTCATTAGTTGACCAAACAACTCCAGCTTGATGACACAAGGTACTGAACAAAGATGGATAACACAATTCATCACGTGGTGATTGGGCTGACATGACAATGTTGTTGAAGATCAATTGCCCAATGTCAATATATTTTTCGGTAACGATTACGTATAAGAAGACCACTTGATCCTCGATCACATTGCTTAGGTGTTTTACAAGAATCATTTTTGTAGCTAGGAAGTGATACGACACCTTATAGTCGCTATCCATGGCATTAGCTTTGAACGAAATTGGAACACCCTTATACACTTTCCATTCAATAACTAAAATACTAATAGACCCAATAACTTCATCTAAATCGACTTTACCATTCACAAATTGCCGTACTCATCGTTCCCAAGGTCAAGTGTATTATAAAAGTGATTAATAGTTTGGGCATCGAAAGATACTAGACATCCTCGAATGAAGGCTTGCCTATCTTCATGTTCAACAGCATTAGCATAGAATTCCCTAACCAGACAGCCTCTAGCTTGCTGCAAAATTTTTCCCACTGTCATGCATCGATAATATTATAGATGTCAGGATGAAGTACTCTCATGACATCTTTGCCACATTCTGGAATTGGAATTTTGTGCAATAGGGACTAGGTGTGGCGTTTCTTGGCTTCAGTTGAAATAAATTTGCTTTTATCAAAGCTATTCCCACTTCAACTCGCACATGTCCTTTTCTTCAGTGCAATGATGATTATTTGAATACCCAAACAACAAGCAACACACTTTCGACCAAAAATAGTTAGTGTACATAATAAATAATTGATCAACCTAGACAAAATAATTTATACTAACTATTCTATTACTCCATAATATGAATGACAATAATCTTACTCTACATCAAATTCAAATTCAAAGCATAGAAAATTAGAGTTATTCACTATACCCAACATTCAAAAATTCTAATTTAAGCACAAAATTGAGAAATGAATGAAACTTATATGCAACATTATTAAATCTAACATATACCCATTAATTTTAAGGAAAACCCATCTTCAAAACACTGAACTATCTATAAAAAGAATTAGAATAAGAAAGTAGAGCACTTATCACAATTTCCTGCACTCAAATGTCTCTAAAAAAGTAAAATGCTCTAAAATCCTTTGAACTCCAAGTTTAATGCAAAATAATTGGTGCTTGGAAGAGATTTTGTAGTGGGTGGGTGAAAAAGGATTAAAATTTCTCAAGCGGGGTAGAGAGAGAGTGAAAATTTTTGCCTAGGGTTGTAAAATAGGGAAAAAGGATATTAGGCCATGGGCTCGACATGTTGCCGCGGAGTAGCATGAGCCCATGCCTTATGCAAAAAATTTTGTGGGGCATTGCAATACCCCCTGGGTAGCGTTGTAGCACCCCAACCTCGGGTTCCACTATGGAACCAAAGGCATGTTCTAGCAAGGCGAATATTATTGTTGGTATAATTTGCCTACAAAAAGAATATATAAATAAGTAGTTAGTAATATGAAAAATATAATTAAAAGTGAATTACTAATAAAAATAACAAATGACTAGAACTTGGGTTGCCTCCCAAGTAGCATTTTCTTTAGGGTTTTTAGCTAGACTCTGATTTTAGCTCACTTGGGTTCGAAAAGACTAATGAAAGAGTGTTGGTGATCTATGCCACCTTCCCCAATAGTGCTTTAACCTACACCCATTCACCTTAAACTTTGCATTGGTTGTGTCGTCCACTAATTCCACAACACCATATGGAAACACTTTTGATGTGAGAAACAGTCCTAACCATTTTGACTTTAATTTTCTAGAAACACCTTCAAATAAGAATTGAACAGCAACACATGTTGACTTGGCTCAAAATGTTGTTCAACAATCTTTTTGTCATGCCATCGTTTTGTCTTTTCTTTGTAAATTTTGGCGCTCATAAACATCTAGCCGTATTTTGTCCATCTTGTTGAATTAGAGCAATCACTTTTCATTCCTAGCTATATTTATTGCAAAGCACTCATCATAATCATTAACATATTTCAAAGATTTAAAGGTATTGAAAGTTACCTTTTGTTTCTGGATTCTCAAGGTAAGCTCTTTTTCCTTTACATCTATGAGTGCTCTGGCAATACATAAGTAAGGTCTTCCCAGAATGATTTGAACCTCTTTATCTTCCTCTATATCCAGTACCACAAAATTATTTGGAAGGATGAACTTGTCCACCTTTACTACTACATCTTCTACAATGCCATAAGGATATGTGATAGTGCGATCTACAAGTTGTAGAGTCACTATGGTGGGCTTGATTCTCTCAAACTCAGTTTCTTGTAAATAGATAGTGGCATCAGGTTGATACTAGCTCCCAAATCACTTAATGCCTTGGTATAATAATATGTCCCAATGGTGCACAATATTGTAAAATTGCCAAGATCCTTAAGTTTCAACAAAAGCTTGTTCTAAATGATTGGACTGCATTCTTCAATAAGTGCCATAGTCTTGAAATCACGCAATTGTCTTCTCTTTGATAATATCTCTTTCAGAAACTTAATGTACGAAGGCATCTGCTCTAAAACGTCTGTGAATGGTATGTTGATGTGCAACTTCTTGAATTCCTTTATAAATTTTTGAAATTGATTTTCTTGTTATTGTTTCCTGAATCATTGAGGAAAAGGTGGTGGTGGTATGACGTAGTTTCATTCTCTGCATTGCACTTGTTAAGACTAACTACTTGTGTCTCATTTTGAGATTCCTTCTCCACTTGGTTAACTTGTTTAGTATTGCCCTCAACCTCTTTCCCAATTTTCATTGTGACGGCCTTTACATGCAATTTACCCACTCTTCTTGGATTTGTCTCAACATCACTAGGAAACGTTCCTTTAGCCCTACTATTATTTGTGCTTGCTAATTGCTCAACTTGAGTCTCAAGGTTTCAAAATGATGTTGCCTGACTATTGATGAGGGAGTCTGTCTTGGCCATATACTACATTATTAACTCCTCCATGGATGGCCTCTTATCAAGAATGAGGGCTTTTGCTTGCTATTGAAAACCTGATGCTATGTTTGGTCTTAAAGCTGATGCTCCCTGGTTGTTACCCCATGAAAACTTTGGATGGTTTCTCCATCTAGGATTGTATTGTTGGAGAAAGGTTGTTTTGCTATTTGTTTCCAATGAACTGAACAATTTCCATGTTATTACTTGGACATTTGTCACTGGTGTGTCCATTTCCACAATTGTCACAAACTACAAAAAGACTTTCAACATGATTAGTATTAAAGGAATTAACCTTTTTGGTTAGAGCAGTTACTTATGGAGTTAATCCCCTAATGGCATGAATCTCATGAGCTTCGACTATTCTCATATATGTGGATCGTTCTGATGGCCATTAATAGTTGTTTGATGCCATCGCTTCCAACCAAGTCATATGCTTTATCGATAGTAATTCCCATAGGAGCTCCACCTGCAGCAACATCAATTGTATCTTGAACTTGACTATGCAATCCATTGTAAAACATTTGCGAGACCATAATGTGGGCAATGCCTAAGTCCTTATGTCTATCCCACGCTTCATATTATGTCTCACCATCAAACTGTATGAAAGAAGTGATATTGTTCTTTATTTTAGCTGTCTTTGCTGGAGGGAAGTATTTTGCAAGGAACTCCAAGGCTAGGTCGTCCCATGTTGTGACTAAGCCCATGGGTAATAAATTCAACCACACTTTTGCTCTGTCCCTCAACGAAAATGGAAATAATCTTAGTCGAATGGCATCATTTATGACACCGTTGTTCTTGAATGTGTCACATATCTCCAAGAAATTAGATATGTGAGCATTCGGGTCGTCATTCAGAAAACCCCCATTTGAACTGACGTTTGGATCATAGTGATGATAGCCGACTTGATGCCGAAATTATTTGCTTAAAAGGTTGGGCTTCTAATGCTTGATGGGATACCTTGGACTAAAGGAACAACATAGTCCCTCAACGATTGATTCTCTTCAACTACCGTTTCTTGGACTTGCTGCTCTCTTGGTTGTTCATCCATTATATTAGAAGAACTAGAATATTGTTGACTTTTTCATCTTAGACATTGAAATGTACACTCGATCTTTAGGTCACAGGAGATATTCTCTAAGTTTTATGCTTTGCGCATAAAATGTCGAACTCGCTTGAAAATAAAAACACAAAAGAAAAGAAAAAGCTTGGTCTAAGACAATTTGTTCAATTTAATATCAACAAATATAAATAGGAAAATAAATCCCTAACAACGGTGCCAAGAACTTGTTGCTTGGATTAATACACAAAAGTGTACGTGGCCATATAAGTAATATAAAGTAAGTCGAGTATCGTTTCCCACAAAGATTTGTACCTATTTTCACTAAGTATCAAATTTATAACATAATATATGTTATCCAAGCACTTGTTTTCAATTGATTAATTAAACTAAAATTAATTTATTAGTTATTTAACTAACAAAGATTAAATTGTCACTAAAAAAAATATTTACTCAAAACCTAGGATTATGGTGTCTTTCAAAACTTTGTTTGAATTAAATCATTCTCCTTAAATTAATGGAACACATGGCTAACCTCAAATCTAAATTATGTACATGTCTTTGTCGAGATCATGCACACATGCCTTTTCAAAATTAATCCGATACATCTATGCAAATTAATTAGAAAAAGTTCATTAAGTACATATTTTAACTTGGCTGCCTAAGGGATTTAGGTATATGTATATCCTAAACACGAAACTATCACTTAACTCTGAAGTGAATCGAACAAGGACTATATAAAACTATGGTTTATTTTAAACTCCCTCTATTGAGTTCCATTTAGAACCTCAAGACATTTCAACTAGTGATCAAGCAATGAAAAACATTAAGTGCAAAATTGAATAAACCATGCAATTTCCATTAATACCAAGCAAGGAAAAATCAAATATTCAAACTACATAATGAAATTTCCCATAATCCTAGAAAACAAATTTAGTTCATCATTATATTTATGGCAGGCATGATTGAATCAAGAGAAAAGACCATTTTTTCCAGCAAAATAACATGAAAGAAATGAAGAGTAAAGAAATATCAAAGTCTTTTTCGATTCTTGATCCTTGATTCCTTCGATTTCTTCTCGTTTCTCTTGTTGAAAACCTTTCCTTTTCTCCTAAAAACTACCGTTCATTGCCTCTTTAAACCTCCTCTCTTAGCTATTGAGAAAGACATATTTATAGCCTCCAAAAACCCTAAATAACTCAATTCCTGATTGGTTGAATTCTTATAATCCATGTCAAAGTGCCACGGCCTTGCTCCGTAAGCACTTGACGTTCCTGACTTATAAAATTTTTTGCTTGTCTTCCATTCAGCATCGTGGTGCTCCTCCTTGGGTGTTTCAGCATTGGCTTCTATGGTTTTTGTATGGTTGCCATGCAGCTTCTCCTAGGTGCTGTAGCTTTGAGCTCTATAAGGCCAAGGCGGTGCTCCTCCTTATGCTACCTTGGTGCAGATTATTATAATTTTTTATCTTTCAATGCGATTTTATCCTACATAGAAGTTGATATGGGTGAAGTTGTAAATATAAAAGTTGTAGGTCTGCCTCTTAGCTTTCCTATGGTCATAGAATCACATCTATTCGATTTTTGTAGCTTGAGTTATGTGTGAATTACTGGAACATGTTCAGCAAAAATCTGCATTAGTTTCCATTGCATACTTCATCATTAGTCAACTTTATGCACTTGAAAACCTACAAACACAAAGACTAAATCAACATTGGCCTAAAATAGGACCTTCAATATGCGAATATACTAAAACTACATGAATTAGACTAAATTCATATGGTTTAAACTATCAACCAAAAACATAAAAGTTGTCTAAAAACTACTTAAAACACAAGGACTTAGCAACATAAAATACCCCAAAATGTGGCAAAATAACTTTATATAATAGAGCTATCACCACCACCTTAGCTCTGCCGGTGCTACCACCTCTAGTTAGAAGTAATATATCAAATAGACATTTATTACTAAGCATTCTTTAGAGAAACAACTACTTTTTTCTTCCTTTTATAAAAGAATAATGTTATTACCATTTTCCTTAAAATACTAAATAAGATTATAAACAATTTCAAAGTTTCAAAAAAACTCATATACTTTTATAGTATCCAACGTATAATATCATTTTACCTAGATGAATGACAATTAGACTTATAGCCAATTGACATCCTTAGCACTTTGTTAGCTTTATTCGTGTTTTGAAATGGCAAGATTGATTGAACTTAATGAGCTTTGAAATGAATGTAAGATACTTTTGACTATGAAGAAAATCCTCAAAGTAGTATTGAAGGTGAATTTATTTAAATGCTAAGATTGTTGGAACATTTTTGAACATGAATGATCATGTTCACGAACTGAAAGAAATATCTCTTGGTTTTCTTAAAGGTTTCTTGTTTTCATAATTCAAAGTGCCTTCCTAAGAGACAAATCATCATAACAAAAGACTTGATTCTTAAATGAGAAGAAAGCAAAATCTATTTCTTTATCACAGGAAGAATCGATTCTAAAAAAAGATAAGTCAGTTCTTAAACAAAGATTAATTGTGAAGAATTGATTCTGAGAAAAGAAGAATTTGGTTCTTGAAAGGAAAAAGCCTTAGGATTTGTGAAAGACAACTAATCGATTCTAGAGAGACAATATGCTAAAGGTAGAAATACAAAGAAAAAAGAATCAATTCTACATGGAGAAGATATTGGTTCTTGAAGCACTATAAGTAAAATTTAGAAACTTGGTGACTAAAAACGAGATGGTACAATTGGATAAGATTGGAGTGGCAAAAATGAAGCTTAATTTCAAATTTTGGTGCCAAACCATAGTGAAGAATTGACACATTGAGGCAGAAGAATTGATTTTCCAAGATTACAAAGGTGTCCTTTTTAAATTCAGTTGTAGAAAAACCAACACCTTAAAATAGAAGAATCGATTCTCCAAAAACAAAAAGCTCTAAACTTTGTGAAGAATCGACAACTCAACAACAAAGAATCAATTGTACATATGTGACAAAATTGTGCAAGTTGGCTAGAACATACGATAAGCGATTTAAATTTCACTCCAATGGGCAAGAAATCATAAAGACTATAAATTCCTACCCTGTGGATGTTAAAAAAGAGATAAAGAAGGAATTTGAATGAATTTGAATCATTTTAGAAGAAGAGAAGAGCAAAAAACAAGAGAAAAGATGTGAGTAGAAAAATCTCATCTTTAAATAAGAGCAGAACCAAAAGATCACATTTTTATCATTCAACTGATCTTTCTTGAGCTTAAACTTTCCTTGATCATTCATACCTTTGAGAAAGCTTTTACCCTTTTGATTCTAAACTTCTTTATTAACCTTTCTAAAGGTTTTGAGTTAGAGATTCTTTTAAATCCACTGTTGTATTGGTTATACCTCCAACCAAAAGGTAGAGGGGTTTTGCTTGATCCTTTAAAAGGTTGCATTTTGTGTAAAGGTTGCGCTTGAACCTGAAAAAGG
This sequence comes from Theobroma cacao, assembly GCF_000208745.1. Taxonomy (NCBI): domain Eukaryota; kingdom Viridiplantae; phylum Streptophyta; class Magnoliopsida; order Malvales; family Malvaceae; genus Theobroma; species Theobroma cacao. Next base: position 10,631,940 of record NC_030852.1, read on the forward strand.
CAGTGTCTTGGTAGAGGTTATGCCTGATCTTGGTAAAAGGCATGTGTGAAGGTTACACCTTAGTTAGTTAAAAAATTTGTTGTAAAGGTTACACTTGATCCTGTTGAAAAGGCAAGCTAATAGTGGATTCAAAATCTCTATGCTATCAAGGGAAAGGACGTAGGCATTTGAAGGCTGGACCTCTATAAAAATCTCATTGAGTACTCTCTATTTTTCTACTCTTTGCTCTTTGATTTCATACTCTGTTTTGCTGATTTTATTTTCTTATATTTTTGCTTCATCTTCAAAGCTTTTTGAAGAAAGAGGAATGTTTATTTGACAACCAATTCACCCACTTCTTAGTAGTTTTACTTTAAGCTTATCTTTCTAACACACTTGTAGAAAATGATGTGGCTTTTATAACATGAAATAATGATTAATTAAAATGATCATGTCTTGATTTTTTTACTCTTTACTCATTCATCTCATACTTTGTTTTGCTGATTTTATTTTCTTACATTTCTGCTTTATCTTTAAAGTTTTTCGAAAAGGGGAGAATTTTTATTTCACAACCAATTCACCCCCTTTCTTGGTAGTTTTACTTTAAGTTTATCTTTCTAACACACTTGTAGAAAATGGTGTGGCTTTTATAACATGAAATAATGGTAAATTAAAATGATCATGTCTTGAGCTAAAATATTTTCTTATTCAGCTAATTTTACCTCAATAGAAAAGTTATGTGAATGTCAACGTTTGCAAAAGATGCTACTTGGTCATAAGCCTAACAATCGTTAGAGTCATGTGATATAAGTAATATGTTTTTTATCAATATAAGAGTCTATCAAAGCATAAATAATTAGATAGAAACTTATTTGAATACAATAAAGAATAATAACTTATTTAAAAAGATGAAAACATTTAGAGACTTATTTAGTATTTTAACTTTTTCTTTTTTTTGATAGAGAAATTAATGTTATTTTTGTTTTCCAAAATTACTCTCTCCTACTAATACTCTTGCATGCTACTTGATTATTCAATAATGGAAAATTTTCAGGACTAAGAATGGAGTAAAAATTATCCAAAAGGAAACATATGTACATATATACACAACACACATACATAACAAGCAAATACACACACACATATCAAGATTACAATGTCATTCATTATTAAAAGTTTATTTAAATAATTAATAGAATAATTTTTATCAATTAGACTATAAGAACTATATATAAACAAATTCTTATTAATTATCAATCACCATCGAGTGCTCCAAAAATTATGCAATTGCTTTAATTTTTTTTATTTTAGGAGCTAAATTCTGCAAGTAGTCCCTGTACTTTACAACAATGTTGATTTAGTCCTTGTACAATAATTTGTGTAAATTGGATCCTTGTATTTTTCCAATTTATTAAATTTAGTCCCTAACTCTAATATAATTAAATTTCCACCATTAATTATGCATGCTGGTGTGGTATTTCTATGAAGCCAACTTGGCATTTTTTTAGGATGTGGCATTGGCTATGTGCGGATATAGCATGATCATGCTGATTTGGCAAAAATGTTGAAATGGCACTTGTTAACATGAAAAAAATGTTGGTGTGGCAGTTGCTAATGGATAAAACTCCCAAATTTTAACTCAAAACACCTTAACAAATTAATGTAGATTAACAAAAAAAAAATTAAGAGACAAATTGGACCTAATTTTGTCTGATGGGTGGTAGTTTTGAGTGACCTCTACCACTTGTATAATCAGATTGCATACATGTCTCTAGATCTAATTTCTCCTTTGACATTTAGTATTAAAAATACAATGAAGCGAATTTGGGTTATAGTCTCTCAATCATCATCTTTTACACACCTGTCCATCTCATCATTGCCTTTAGAGCTACCATTACAATCCTTGCAACTTTCCTTTATCCACAAGCAAAGCAATGAGAAAGTGAAGTGCTTGAGGATTTTCTGTATTAGTTGGTAAATGAACACCAAAGTAATGAACGGATTTTCTTTTCTATATTGATGTATAGTTAAAGTGACGTCTGTCCAGTGAGAACGACACCCATTACTTGCTAGGATTTTTTGTAAACTAGAGAGCTTTGTAGGGAGATTGTGCAAGAGCCATGTGTTTCTAAAGAAAATGGCTTTGAACTTTGGTTGTTCCTACTGGTAGACTGCTAGGTTTTAGGTGTGTTCTATTTCATTATACACAGCTTATCTAATATTAGGGACATGTCCCATATGTTTTTGTTGCAATACTATCAAAATGAGGTAGCTTTTGCACGCATTCATTAAATAATGAAATTTCGTCGAATGCTTTTCAAAAAGAAATAAAATAAAAAGACAAAAGAGAAAAGAAAGAGAAAAAGAAAAGAGAGAAAGAGAAAGACTTGTAAAGAAACTTAAGAATCAGGATAAAATTGAGTAGGACTTATGGGATCATTTTACTTTTTTATTTATATTAAATATTAATTAAAAAATTATTTTGAAGGGAATTAAAAATATATATAATAATTAAAATATTCAAAACTTTTGGGGCACTACTGCCCCAATAAATATACTAGTTTTTACTCCTGATTAAAAATATATAATAAATAAAATATTTTAAAAAGTTTTGGGGGCCACGTCCCCATCGGCGGATATTGCCATCTAGTAGATTGTACTTAAATTTCTCTCATTTTTGTAGTTTGGCGAAATAAATGCCTCTGTATTCAGTGAATAAGACCAGTTGTTGAGGCCTGCTGTCTTTTGAGCTTATGACGTAATGGTGAATCTAACGAGTTTCATGATTGATTTCTTAAAGAAAAACAAAAAAGTTAAGAGAGAAATAATGCGTTTAAAGGTTAATCTTTTTTTTTTTGAACATTCAACTAGTTAGTGAAAAGATTTTGTGTTCTCTTTTAAAAGATTCGACTGGTTTTGAGTTAGCATTTGTCCATTGAAGAATCTACTGGTAGTAAAAAGATTTTGTTGCAATATGATCCAAATTTATTTTTAAGGAAATATAATGCGCTTTACAGGTTAATGAACTCTCATTTTTCAAGCAAAGATTGAATATTCAACAATCACATCAACAAGTGTCACGTTAGCATTTTTGCCATGTTAGCATGTTCATGCCATGTCAGCATAGTCAATGCTACCTTAGTAGAAAATATCACATCAACACACTAAACAATAAAAATTTAATAGTTTTAGAGTTAAGAATTGAAATTAACAAATTAAAAAATTGTAAATATCCAATTACACAAATTATTGTATAGGGATAAAATTCACATTTTTTATAAAATAAAGAGACTAATTGTATAATTTAACCTATTTTAGAAAGTATAAAAGGGAATAAGATTGTTTTTGGTCCGTTAGCATTAATATTGGCATTTTCAGAATATCATTAATTATTCAATATTTAATTTTTATCGTGATTTAATCTTTGGCTTAGAAGTTATATAAATTTTTAATTGACTGTGTATGTTTTGTTCCATACTATACACCTTTAACACTTTCAATGTAGTCAAAGTTAGAAGAACTCACTTAAAGTTTGTATTCAATAAATGGCAATCTGGGAAAATGTTATTCATTTTGGGAAAGTGGAGACAATATTTTAAAGGATCCTAAAACAATCAGATGAGCATTCAATTTGAAATAACAGCAATAATTACATAATTGTAAAAAATTTGATAATGCCATTTTTTACTACATTTTAAGATTACGTTTTAGTGTTAATTGGCATAATATCTAAAAAAATTTCTACATTATTTAAAAAAGTTCAAATAAGTTTTTATATTTTTATTATGTTGAATTAAGTCCTTATATTTTTATTTTGAACTAAATAAGCCTTTATACTTTTATTTTGAGTTAAATAAACTCTTATAACTAATTATTAACATAATCAAAATGTTATATGTCATTTTATGTCGCATGACGCTAATATAGTATGTTGATATATCATAATTGATGATGATGTAATATGTTAATATATCATAATTAATGATGATGTGACATTTTAATTTGACATGATAATATAATTATATAATATTTTTCACCCTTCATATCAACGTCATGTGGATATAAAATCATAAATGACATTAAGACTAATGGTGATTAATTAATCATTAGTTATAAGACATTATTTGATCAAAAATAAAATTACAAGGTCTTAATTGAATGTAATAAAAGAATAAAAATTTATTTTAATTTTCTTAAATGATTTAGAGGTTTATTTGAGTATTATGTGTTGTTAATTTTAATTTTAGTGTTTACTTTTTATTTCCATTTTTTATTTTTTTCACCCAGGCAGCCAAAACGCAAATACCAAAAGTTTCAACAAATGGAACCTAACTTGGCTAGTTAGTTTCATTTTGGAATAAATCATCAATTAAGGTTTTATTTAGTTGATGATTAAGCTTTTCCCTATTTGTCTTTTATTTTCTATCTACTTTTTAATTTTTACTTTTTCTATTCATTTAAAAAAATAAAAATATGAATAAAGTGAAACTTAATTTTTATCAATTTTAGCAGCTAAATTATCTGAGGTAAGAAATGTTTGTACTTGTCGAGAAAAAAAAAAAGAAATGCTTGTACTTTGATTTCTCACTTTCTCTCTCTCTTTCTATTTCCTTAAAATAAGGCCTAAAAGAGTGGTTGTTCTGCTTCAGTTGTATCGTTGTCTGTGAAAAAATGAGTACGAAAGTGACAAGGGAAACTTCTGAAAATATAAAGAGAAGCCAAAGAAGTAGGGTTTACGATGTCGCGAGTACATAGAAGATGCCAAGCGAGAGAAATGGTGGGGGCTGCCCGTGGCTTCTTTTGCTTGATGATCAGCCGACCGAGAGAAGCAACAGACCAACTCCCAATATCAACTCGCCATAATGCTGACAGCTGGACATTGAATCGGCCCAAACCCATATTGTGGTATTTCGAATTTTGACGGCTGTTAGGTGCCGTCTATTAAGTTTTGTCTTTTTGACTCTACTCAACCGCGAGAGGGGCAATCAACCATGGGGATGATGGTTCTATACAGACCAGGCAGACCAAACATTTGCAGGTTCTACTACTTCTCTTCTCACAGCTCATGTTGCTTGCACAATTTGCAACACCGCGTTTCATTTCTTGCCCTGGTGGTAATCAGGACCGTTTGTGAGACATAGATAGAGCACAAGGAGCTTCTTCCTCGTTCCCCAATTTCTCTTCTATGCAATTAAATAAATAACTATTTCTTCAAAATTTTTAAATAAACCTCCATCTTTTTATTATATTCAATATAGTACTATTTTTATTTATTAAATCCTAATTGTGCATGAAAATCACTAAAATCCATTACTTTGACCATGTTAGCATTTATGTGGGCATTATCTTTGCCAAATTGACGTCCATGTGGCAAAATATGAAAATTCATCCTCAGATGGAACTTACATCATATGTAGTAGTGTGTCATGCCAAACGTTTCAAAGAAAATAAGCAAGGTGCTTCAATCTCACATCAAGCAAGTAGGACGATCTAGAAAAACTTATAAGCATGGAACTTGCACATTTTATTAGGTTAGTCTTGTTAGATTTATCGTTTAAAATTGATTTTAAGTTTTGAAAAAGCAAACAAATGATAAAATTTGTTTTTTAATGTTCAAACAAGTCAAAAATCCTTTGAAAATGGCTTAAATGGAAGAGCTAAGTGTTTTGGATTGAAAACAAGCAAAACAACTCTTTGTACAAGGATTTTGCCTTGTATCTATCAATAGATGTTCTTCATCTATTGAATCTATAGAAAATGGTTTATAAAAGGCGTTGTATTGAATCTTTTTTTAATAGTGGATTTTAAAGTCCTTAGTGAATATAAAGAAGATGATGTGGGCAAGTAAGTCAAACCTCTATAAAAACTATTGTGTTAATTTTTCACTCACTTCTTTAATCTCATTTGTGTTTCTAACTTCTTTTATTTGATAAGAAATCAATTATCTTGTTTATTGTCAAAAAGGCAATTTGACTTAAAGGAACATTTTGTTCTTAAAAATTGAAAAGAAATTTTTCAAAACCTTTAAAATATTCCAATTCACCTTTCGCTTGGAACTATTCACATTGAGCTTATTGCACTAACTATTGGTATCAAAGCTAGGGCTCAATTTTGGCAAGTCTAACAACCTTGAGTGATCCAAAAACAAAGCTCAACACATCAAGATGGATATCACAACAACCGTTCTTCGTGGGGGATGTTTAATCCTATGGCCTCTAATGTTTTCAAGTACAAACTACCCTTATTGGAAAAAGAGAATGGAGATGTTCATTCAATCCTTGGATCTTGAAGTTTGGAATGTCATTTTGGTTCTCATATCTGGTATAAGGAAGTAAATGGAAAGATTATTGTTAAAATTAGGAGAGAGTGGGATGATAAAGAAAAGAAATTGATATAAACAAATTGTAAGGCATACATGACCTTTTTTTGCTCCTTAAGTGCTAGTGAATTCAACAAGGTAGCCATGTGTGAAATCGCAAAACAAATTTGGGATACCTTAGAAACAGTCTATAAAGGAACAAACTAAGTTAAGGATTCCAAAATAAGATTGCTTACACATAATTATGAGTTATTTAGAATGAAAGAGGGTGAGACTATAAACCAAATGTTTGAGTGATTCACAAACATAGTTACTGGAATAATGGCCTTAGGAAAATACTTCCCAAATTCTCTACTAGTTAAGAAGATACTCTTTAGCTTACCAAAATCTTGGAGACCAAAAGTAACTACCGTAGAGGAAGCAAGAAACTTAAATAACTTCAAGCTAGAATAGCTCATAGGAGTTTTACTCACCCCTGAAATGATCTTGAAACATGAAAGTTAAAGATATGATGAAATGAAGGAGGACACCAAGAAAAAGGGGATTGCATTAAAATCCAAAATTTTAGAAGAAGAGAGAAGCATGAGGGATGATAGTAAGAAGGATGAAGACGTAGCCTTATTAACTAAAAATTTAGCAAATTTATGAGAAGAAACTATAAATGTCACGACCCGGTACTCTCCTTGAGCCCGTGACAATCGCCGTGATTTCCCGATAGACATCATTACCCGAAATGTCAACCGAAATCCTGCAAGGCTTTAATATCAATTTTCTCACCTCCCTTGCTAGCAACAGTTGCTAATATCATATTTTAAAAGATTATAAGCTATTTTCAAACCAAAACAATAAAAAAATAATTTTTGTCTCATAAGGGTCTTTTGGTTATTTTTTCTCAAAAATTTCGAAACAATCTAAAATTGTAGTATATGAGTGAAAGATACATATTTTATAACCAAAAATAAGTTTAGATGTCTAAAACATTCATTTAAAGTGAAATGATAGCTATTAGAATAAAATAAAAATATTAAATAAAATATTCCATTTTCTTATGAAAGAATATTTATAGAGATATCCGTAAATAATTTTTGTAGTGTAAAAGCAAAATAAATTCGTACATACAATAACATAGTGAGCTAGAGTGTGTAATTTAATTTACAATGACGTGTGGGCCCTTCGAATGACCAAAAGTAACGAAGGTTGCGAACCTACGGTTTTTGAGGATGCAAATCCAACTGTAACCCTCGACGAAATCAGCTATCGACAGACTATCCTGAGCTTGGAATGAGTGGAAATGAGGGTGGTGAGTTTATACAAACGCAATGAGTAAACAAATATCATCTAAAATATCTAAAGCCGAGTAAATGGAAACAACTTAAAATAGTTCATCGTCCTATGATTCATAATGTTTCAAACTTATTTCAACTAAATAAAATAAATTCCTTTCACTCAAATAATCAACATGGCTTATGAATTTTTGAAAAACTTGGCTCATGCCAAAACTTATTCTCGGGGATACCTTGGCCGAGGCATTTAACCGAGTCCACCAAGGCTATTAAAGAAAAGTTCATATATGCATAAAACACATTTTTTTTTTCGTTTAAAAGCATAGCAGTTCCTTGGTGTTGGCTAAGTTCACTCTCACGTGGTGGTTTAACGTGTACTAAACTCTAAAGCTTTACCTCAGGAGATACCCTCCGCGCCTTTCGTACCGAGGTAAAATATAACGGGGTTTACTGTGAGACCTTGTCAAGCTCGATTAAAAGATGGTATTGTACCGAGTGGTACAACTAAGTTAAATCGAGCCTTGAACTAGTTCAAATAGAAATTCTAAAAGAAAATTAAAACTTTTGAAACCCACAGAATAGCTTAAAATAGTGATTCGGAGTTCAAGGTCCGATTTGGAGTCCATAAGGAAAATTGACTGATTAGGGACAAAACGACCATTTTACCATTTAATGATTAAATGGAGATTTCTAGCCAAGATTTGATCACATTTGACCAAGAATAATTACATGAAATATAATTATGATTATTGGAGTATAAAATATGTTTAGTAGTGAAAAATTGTGATTCCCGGTATTTTTGGAGCATAAAGACAAAATGGTAATTTTGCCACTAAAGGACTAAATAAGAATTTTAAAAAAAATTGATTTTTGCCCCATTTGGTTAATATTGATCAATATTAGTGTTATTTGAGGTTGAAAAGTAGAAATAATGTGATTTCGGTACATTTTGGAGTATACGGGCAAAATCGTAATTTTTTCGTCCCGAGGGCAAATCGGTAAATTTTTTGCCCTAGCACTTGTCCAGACCAAGGGATTTTAAATGTGGTAGGATTGGATAAATAGGAGAATAATTGCGGTGGAAAATTAAGAAGAAAAAGTCAAAAAGATAAAAATTGGCCCAATAAGCATGTGACACGTGACATGCTTGATTATTTTATTATTTTCTATAGAAATCAGCCCATTAAATCTCCAATTCTCTCACCATATTCAGCCTAGACAACCAGCAACAAGAAAAAAGGAAGAACAAAGGGAAAAACAAGAAAACCTAGGTGAAAATTCAAAGAAAAAGTGAAGAAATCAAGGAAACAAGCTAGTTAAGTTAAAATTTCTTTAATTCTCCTTGATACCTAGCTTACCCATGCTTTGGTTCTTGATTTCCATGGTTGAATATTGAGTTATCATGATGAATTCAATTCTGAAAAATGGGCATGGAAGAAAAATTATTGTTGGAATAATTTGATTTTAGACTATGTTAGTGTTTAGGGATAGTTAAGCATGGTTATGAACAAAAACACAAAAGAAATATTCAATTTCTCTAGGGTTCCTCGTTGGTCGAACCATGAGAGTCGAATATCAATGGGGGATTGTTTTTATTTCAAGGAAATGGCTTGGAAAATGATGAATTAAGGTGAAACGGTTATGTAGAAAAAATTTCGGTGCTAGTGCACCAAATGATCGAATTTTTCTATAAGAAACTATGAGGGTTCTAATGCTGAATTTGGCTTTATTTAAATGGTATGTGGTAAATTAAGGTATTAGAGGAAAAATGAATTAATTTAGAGGTGATTTGGACTCAATCGCCAATTAATCGGGTGATCGATCAAATTTAATCGATACCGCGATTAAGCAGTAATCAAACGTATTTTTGCATTTACATATCAAGCATTAGTAATTTAAACTAGTTTGTATCAATTTAGGGACAATATAGTAAATTCCTCGACTTTGTTATTTGTCAAGGCAGTGAGACGTCCAGAAAAGGTAAAGGAATTGGGCTTAAGGACTATTAGTCCGAGTGCACCTAGAATCCATATTTTCGACACTTGTGAGTGGACTACCTATCAAAATTGTTTTGGGAATATGACTGTTTTGAACAAAGTGTTTGAATGATTTTATGCAATTTTTCATGAAAATAAATGCCTTGGGAACAAGCTTTTGAGAAAAGGTTTATGTTATGAAATGTGGTTATTATGGATTTCTATGTGGTTGCATTATGTTGATATACATATATGCTTGAATATAATGTTGTGTAATTATGTTGACTCGGCTATGTGCGAGTAGGGAGTGCGCATAAGCCGAGGATGACCTTGGCTATGTGCGAGTGGGGAGTGCGCATAACCCGGTGATGACTCGATTCTGTGTGAGTAGGGAGTGCGCATAACCCGATGATGACCTAGCCATGTGCGAGTAGGGAGTGCACATGAGCTGGTGATGATGATGATGGGTTGGTGAGATGATGATGATGGGTATATACGTATATATATATATATATATATATATACTATATATAATGTGTGTTGTTATAGTACTAATTAGTAGTTAGGAACTAAGTTAGTTAA
>NC_030852.1:10642186-10651249 GCF_000208745.1 Theobroma cacao
GGTAGTATACGTATATATATATATATATATATATATACATATGTAAATGTGTGTGTTATAGCAAATTGATGGACAATGATTTATGGTTGTAATGTACGTGAAATTTGACACATTGTACTTTGAGAATTTTCATGAATTTTATGTTGATTTTATTAGTTTAGTAGGATGGCTTTTTGTTGAGTGGGGAAAAATGTTTCTCTGTTGCTCCATTTTCGCTGCAACGAAATTCATGCTCGTTACAGTGAGAAACTCTCGGGTTTGGAGGGGTTTTAAATAGGAATGAACTAAATTGCATTGTTTTGAAACAAGTGCATCATGATTTTAAATTCTCCTTAATTGTTGCTTGTTCCCTTCCTTGTTCACTCACTGGGTTTATACTCACCATTTTCAAATTCATGGTTTTCAGATCACGAGGCAGTCGATAATTAGGACGAGGTGTCCTTGTAAACCTGTGTCCATCTTTTGGTAGGTGACTCGGCATTCGGTAGCTGTATATTCATCCGAGTCCCTCCGTTGGAAGTCGAGTATCATTTTGTTATGTATAGATGAACTTAATGTAAATTTTAAATGAGTAATACCAGTACGAGTTGGCAATGTATATCACTATTTTGATTCAAAGTTATGAAATATGACTTAGTGATAATAGATGGAATTATAAGTAAGATAAATAATAGGCTTGCTTGGGTTTAGTGGATTGCGTCCATTGGACCCATGCACCTGTCATGGCCCGGAATCCGGGTCGTGACATTTACCGTGCCCCTCTAATAGGCTGGTCCACAGAAACTCGCCCATTGCAGTAAGCTAATCGATATCCCACTAAATCAATAAAAGTTTCGACGGCATGACATGGCAATTATATTACTACCCAGCCTATCAAGGCAAAACAAACAGTTCATACAATTTCAACACAATTTCCAATTCAGCCATTCATGCTAATATCACCATAAGCCATTCAATTCAAACCATAAATTTACAACACAATCAAATAGTCTCCAATTACTCAATTTTTAAAATCATCATTCAATTTTAAAATGATTTATAAAACTCATTTCATTTAATCACATTTTACTTATTAAACATAAGGATTTACCATTTAAACTCATTTTTCTATAAAATCATAAAAACGAATAAAAACTACTTTAGATAATTAAGACGATAATAAGGTTACTCATAATATCGAGAGTCGAAGTACTCTTAGCCCCGATCTTCGGGTACAATCTCCTTACCCTTATCGGAAGTCTCACCGCCTATACACAATACATGACAAATAATTCAATATATTGTCTCATGTCATTATAAATCTATTTCAGGCTCTATATGAATGCATGAGGTTGTTTGGATAGTCACTTAAAGACGGTGTTACACGTTGGTTCAATTGTGATTGGAATGGATCGATTTTCGATCTAATTCGAACTATCCACCTTTGATTTAACCAAAACATCCAAATTGACTCCAGTTATATTCATCACACTTGCAATGTCCCAAAATACACCAAAGCGCCTCAATGAACTTGACTTTCTCATTGTTATTGAACTTATTTACTAAAGGAACTATAGTTTAAAATTACCATTTTCGATTTCCATCACCACCATTCATTAAATTCTAACTAAATAACACAAGATATCACAAGAATCATCATCACTAGGTTCTTTACGAAATTCGGCCATGGTGGGTGCATAAACACTATGGTTTTTCATACTTGATTTTTTTACACCATAAATCATTAGTTCCTAACCAAATCACTTGAAATAAAATCAAATCCACCATCAACATACCATAAGGAAGATTCGGCCAATGAGGGTGATGGAAAAACATGAATTTTTCTTATTTGCTTTTCATGCTACACATCACCAACCAACTAAAAAACACTAGAATAACATGTTTTCCAACTAAATTCATCATCAAATCTTCTGCCCCTAGGTTCGGCGAACAAGGGATCCATCATGCAATCATGAATTTCAACCATGAAAAATGAGAAAGAATGCTTAGGAAAGATAGATCTCAAGCTAAAATTGAAAAATCTTACGTTTTGTCACTTGATTCCTTGAAATTCCAAAATTTTATCTTGAATTTTCTAACTAGGGTTTTGTTCTTTCTTTCTTTCCTCTTTTCCTTGGTGAGGCCAAACATATGGGAGTGAAATGGGAGAGTCATGTGCTGATTTTTAATGTAAATTATAAAGAAATGAAAGCTTGCCACTTGTCACCATTCCATTGGTCCATGTTTAACACTTAACAACTAAGCTTTCTTTCACCACCACATAAAATATCTCAATTATCCATAATATAAAATGTTAATGGATGAAATCCTTAGGCATGACAAGTGTTGGGTGGTGTAAAATTCCAATTTTTCCCTTGGGTGGCAAAATGACCATTTTACCCTTACGTCATGAAAATTTCAATTTGACTCAAATCAATCCTCGAACTTTGAATCGCCATATTAAGTCATTATGGGTTTTTAAAATTCTCAATTTCATCTTAAAATCTCTATTTGGACTAGTTCGAGGCTTAATTCAGCTTAGTTGTACCACTAGGTTCACTATCGACTTTTAACGATTTTTCGAGGGTTTCTAAGTATGCAAACATATTATCAAGCACATGAATGACATGGCAAATATTTTATAGAGTTGGGCTTGATAGCACTACCCCCCTTAAAATAAAATTTTGACCACAATTTCACTTACCGGATTCGAAAAAAAGATGTGGGTATTGGTTTCTCATCTAATGCTTGACTTCCCACGTCATCTCCTCCATTCGAGCATTCTTCCATAACACTTTAACCATTGGAATGCTCTTGTTCCTCAACACCCGATCCTTTCGATCTAGAATGCATACAGGTTGCATCTCGAACTTCAAATCTTCATGCAACTCAATCGAAGGTGCCTCGAAGATATGGGAGGGATCAGGTACATACTTCTTCAGCATTGAGACGTGGAAAACATTGTGAATCCGATCTAATTTCGGGGGTAATTCGAGTCTATAAGCCATTGGCCCAATCCTTTCAATGATACGAAAAGGTCCAATATATCTCGGATTGAGCTTTCCCCGCTTCGTGAATCGAATCACACCTTTCATTATCCAATAAATACCACAAATTATCATAATAGTGTAATCAAATAAGATTTAATACTAAAAATTTTCAAATTATTACCTTTCCAAGGAGAAATCATAAGAAAAACTCTATCATCGACTTCAAATTCCAAATCTTTCCTCCGTTTATCAGAATAACTCTTTTGCCTATCTTGAGCTGTCTTTAATCGCTCTCGGATAATCTTGATCTTATCATTAGTCAAGTCAATCAATTCTACATTAATAAATTTCCTTTCACCCACTTCATCCCAATAGAGCAGAGTTCGACATTTTCTTCCATACAAATCCTCGTATGGTGCCATCCCAATACTAGACTGAAAACTATTATTATATGCGAACTCCACCAATGGCAAATGTCTGTCCCAACTCCCAATAAAGTCAATGACACAAGCCCGTAACATATCCTCCAAGGTCTGAATAGTTCTCTTAGATTGACCATCTGTCTGCGAATGAAAGGCAGTGCTAAATCTCAAATTAGTTTCGAGAGCTTCTTGAAATTTCAGCCAAAATAGAGAAGTAAGCCGAAGGTCTCAATCTGACACAATAGAAACTGAAACTCCATGTAATCTCACAACCTCATCTATATAAAGCTTAGCCAGCTTCTCAATGGAATACGTGCTATGGATAGCTAAGAAATGGGCGGACTTAGTCAATCTATCCACAATCACCCAAATAGCATCCTTCCCACTCTACGTCCGCGGTAAACCCAATACAAAGTCCATAGTCATGTGTTCCCACTTTCATTCCGAAATAGGTAAAGGCTGAAGAGCACTTGATGGTTTCTGATGTTCCGCCTTAATTTGTTGGCATGTGAGACATTTCGCTACAAACTCTGCTACGTCTCGCTCCACACCCAGCCACCAATAACTTTTCTTAATAGTTCGACACATCTTGGTGCTTCCGGGATGTAAAGCATAAGCAGAAGAATGAGCTTATTCTAAAATCACTTGTCTCAACTGGTTATCCTTAGGGATACAAATTCGGTCTCTAAGCATCAAAGTACCATCATCACTAAGTCTAAACTTACTAGTTTCTCCATCTTACAGCTTTTGAACTTCCTATTTCAACTCATCATCGGATTTCTATAATTCTTTGATTTGATTCAACGATGAAGGTCTCACAACGAAACTAGCAAGTAGGGTTCCATTCTCGCCATTATTCAACTAGATCCCTAGAGATTTCATCTCAAGTAATATAAGAAAATAAGAACTCTGAAGTGCTGCTAATGAAGATAAGGATTTACGACTTAAAGCATCTACTACAACATTTGCCTTCCCAAGGTGATAATCAATCACTAAGTCGTAATCCTTAATCAACTCTAACCATCGTCTTTGTCTTAAGTTAAGCTTTTTCTAGGTGAGCAAGTATTTCAAACTCTTATGGTCGGTAAAAATCCGACGACGCTCACCATATAAGTAATGCCTCTAAATCTTCAATGCAAAGACTACTGCTGCTAACTCCAAATTATGGATAGGGTAATTCGTCTCATGCTTCTTCAATTGTCGGGAAGCATAAGTTATCACTTTCTCATCTTGTATTAACACGCACTCTAATCCCAATTTAGAGGCATCACTGTACACCACAAATTTTTTCCCATTAACAGGAAGTGTCAAAACGAGAGCGGAGCTCAATCGGTTCTTCAACTCCTGAAATCGACTCTCACAAACATCATCCCACTCAAACTTAACTCCTTTACGAGTCAAACGAGTCAGAGGAGCAACTATCAATGAAAGTCCTTGAACAAACCTTTGATAATAACTAGCTAAGCCAAGAAAACTACGAATCTCTATTACCGTTTTCGATTGCTCCCATTGTAAGATTGCTTCAATCTTCTTGGAATCGACATAAATTCCATCTTTAGACACAACATGTCCCAAGAAAACCACTTCCTTCAACCAGAACTCATATTTAGAGAACTTGGCATAGAGTTGTCTTTCGCGTAAAGTTTGCAGCACAATGCGCAAATGGGTAGCATGTTCGTCATCATTCTTCGAATAGACCAAAATATCATCTATGAATACTATCACAAACTTATGTAAGTATGGATGGAACACCTTGTTCATAAGATCCATAAAAGCTACCGGGGCATTAGTCAGACCAAATGGCATAACCAAAAACTCATAATGCCCATAATGCGTCATGATAGCAGTCTTGGGTACATCCTGCTCCTTAATCTTCAAATGATAATACCCAGACCTCAAATCAATCTTAGAAAACACCATAGCACCTCGTAACTGATCAAAAAGATCATCGATCTGGGGTAGAAGGTATTTATTCTTGATGATGATTCGGTTCAGCTGACGGTAATCGATACACAATCGAAGAGTGCCATCATTCTTCTTTACAAATAAGACTAGCGCTCCCCAAGGAGAAGTGCTAGGGCAAATGAAACCCTTACCCACCAAATCTTGCAACTGGACTTTCAATTCTTTCAACTCCGTTGGAGCTATTCGATACGGAGGGATAGAAATAGGTGCGGTACTCGGAAGTAGATCAATAGAGAACTCAAGCTCTTGATCAGTAGGTAGTCCCGGTAACTCATCAGAGAATACATCAGAAAACTCACTTACTATTAAGACATCCTCTAACCTAGGTTCCCCCTTTGAAGTATCGATCACGTGTGCCAAATAAGCCGGATACCCTTTCTGTACTAGATTCAAAGCTTTGATGGCTAAGATTGCACATGACGGTAATACTCGATGTTCCCTTGCAAATACAATTGCTGCTCCCTCCAAATTCTGAAGTACAACTTCTTTCCTGAAACAATCCACATTAGCTCAATGTGCAGTTAACTAGTCCATATCCAATATCAAATCGAAATCTTGGATCTCTAGAGGAATTAAGTCACCCTTAAATTCTTTCTCACCAACCATTACCCCACAGTCTTTATAACAAGTATTTCTAATCAACAGTTCTCCTAGTGGGGTGTGAACTACAATTTCTTCCTCTAATGGTGACAGGTTTCTATTAGCAAATGATGCAAATGTTGTACTCACATAAGATCTATCTAAGCCCGAATCTATTAAGACATGAGCATCTTTATCAAATAAAAACATAGTACCTATCACTGCTCCAGGTCAAACTCGTGCCTCATCCTCCATCACAGCAAAAACTCTTGTCGAAGAACGAGTTTGTGGTCTAGAGGGTGGATGTGCCGGGGCATTACTCTCCACACCAGACCGTATGGCTACTCTTTGTCTCAGTGGTAACCTAGAAGAATTTCTTCTCTGCATATCCGTGCAAGCTTGAGGAGATGATGCAACTACAGTGGCTCATCCTAATTGTGGGCAATCACTCCTCATATGACCCGGCTGACCACAATGAAAATATCGTACAAGCCGCCTACACAGCCCAACATGATTTCTCCCATAATTTCTGCATCTATCAGAACTTACGGAATTCTTCCCAGGAAAAGTTATCACCGACCTACTAGATCTCGAAAGCCTCTATTGCGGCTGTGGAAATGGGGGTCGGGAAGATGCTACGAAAGCAAAGGTAGTACTCCCTGAAGCATATGAGTCTTTGTCCCTTTCACTGGCTGACTAGAAGATATACTAGGATTCCTCCTTATTACAAACTTAGCATGCATTCTCCTATTTTCATTCCCGAGCTTCTCAGCCCTTAAAGCCATTTGTACCACCTCTTTATGCGGCTCCCTACCTGTCACTGTCATCCGCTCTCTAATCTCATTACGGTGCCCTTCCTCGAAATAACTAGCCTGATCCTGCTCAATTTTCATCAGATCCGGCACATATAACATTAGCTTGTTTCATACTCCTCTACAGTTAAGTTCCCCATTTCAAACTCAAAAATTCTCTCTTCTTTTCTTTCTGATGGAAATAAGTGTAATACTGACCATCAAATTCTCTTAGAAAATCTGACCAGGTCGGAGGAGTAGTAGAACGAGATTTTACTGAATTCCACCACGTACGGGCCCTCTTCTCAAGTAATCTTGTGGCCACCATCAACTTCATATCATCATCCAACCTCATATCCGAAAGTGTCTTCGAAACCTGAATAATCTAGTCTTCGGCTATAGTTGCATCCAAATCACCCATAAAAGAAACGCAACCAAGTTGCCTAGCCTCCTTAAGCTTCTTAGAAATAGAGACATCCGACACTAGTGGTGGAACAAGAGGTGGGGGTGGTGGCATTGAAGGAGCAGTTGGAGAACAGTAGGAGGAGCTTGTCCAACTTGAGCCTGGCCAGTAATAGTAGTGAGGAAAGCTGCTAATGCCTGAACTGCCTCAAGAGATATGGCAGGAATACTTGTAGGTGGTGGAGGATGTGGAGAATGTGGAGGAGTCTCGGTTTGCTCAGCAGCAGGTGCTGCCCAAATAGTAGACGCAACCGATTCCCCCCCTATAGGATCTGGCTAACTATGTTGAGAATGACCTCTTCCCTTCCCGACTGATCTAGAGAGAGGTGGGCGTCCACATCAAGGAGGCATGGTGATCTATAAGAAGAAACAAAGTGAGTTTAGACAACCTCAAGTTCTATATGCTGATGCATGCCTTCAACTCAACCTAACCTAACTAAACTTGGGGCCACACTGACACTGTAATTTTTAAAATGACTTTAAATTCAAAAGTTCTGATACCACAATAATTGTCACGACCTGAAACTCTCCTCAAGCCCGTGACAACCGTCGTGATGTCCCGATAGACATTCATTACCCGGAATGCCAATCGAAACCCTGCAAGGCTTTAACATCAGTTTTCTCACCTCCCCTGCAAGCAGCAGTTGCTAATATCATATTTTAAAAGATTATAAGCTATTTCCAAACCAAAACAATAAAAAAATAATTTTCGTCTCACAGGGGTATTTTGGTCATTTTCCCTAAAAATTTCGAAACCATCTAAAATTGTAGTATATGAGTGAAAGATACATATTTCATAACCAAAAATAAGTGTAGATGTCTAAAACATTCATTTAAAGTGAAATGATTGCTATTAGAATAAAATAAAAATATTAAATAAAATATTCTATTTTCTTATAAAACAATATTTATAGAGATATCCGTAAATAATTTTTGTAGCGTAAAAGCAAAATAAATTCGTACATACAGTAACACAGTGAGCCAGAGTGTGTAATTTAATTTACAATGACATGTGGGCCCCTAGAATGACGAAAAGTAACAAAAGCTGCGAACCTACGATTTTTGAGGATGCAAATTCAACTGTAGCCCTCAACGAAATCAGCTATCTGTAGACTATCCTGAGCCTAGAATGAGTGGAAAGGAGGGTGGGGAGTTTATATAAACTTAGTGAGTAAACAAACATAATCTAAAATATCTAAAGCCGAGTAAATGGAGACAACTTAAAATAGTTCATCGTACTATGATTCATAACGTTTAAAACTCATTTCAACTAAATAAAATAAATTCCTTTCATTGAAATAATCAACATGGCTTATGAATTTCTTAAAAACTTGGCTCGTGCCAAAACTTATTCTCGAGGATAACCTTGGACAAGGCATCTAACCGAGTCTGCCAAGGCTGTTAAAGAAAAGTTCATATACGCATAAAACACATTTTCTTTTGGTTTAAAAGCATAGTCGTTCCTAGGCGATGGCTGAGTTTACTCCCACTTGGTGGTTTAACGTGTAGTGAACTCTAAAGCTTTACCTCAGGAGATACCCTCCATGCCTCTCATACCGAGGTAAAATATAACGGGGTTTACTGTGCCCCTCTAATAGGCTAGTCCACAAAAACCTGCCCACTACAGTAAGCTACTCGATATCCCACCAAATCAATAAAAGTTTCGATAGCATGACATGGCAATTATATTACTACCCAGCCTGTCAAGGCAAAACAAACAGTTCATACAATTTCAACACAATTTCCAATTCAGCCAATCATGCCAATATCACCATAAGCCATTCAATTCAAACCATAAATTTACAACACAATCAAACAGTCTCCAATTACTCAATTTCTAAAATCATCATTCAATTTCAAAATGATTTATAAAAC
>NC_030852.1:10652126-10669463 GCF_000208745.1 Theobroma cacao
AAAATGAGAAAGAATGCTTAGGAAAGATAGATCTCAAGCTAAAATTGAAAAATCTTACCTTTTGTCACTTGATTCCTTGAAATTCTAAAATTTTCTCTTGAATTTTCTAACTAGGGTTTTGTTCTTTCTTTCTTTCCTCTTTTCCTTGGTGAGGTCGAACATATGGGAGTGAAATGGGAGAGTCATGTGCTGGTTTTTAATGTAAATTATAAAGAAATGAAAGCTTGCCACTTGTCACCATTCCATTGGTCCATGTTTAACACTTAACAACTAAATTTTCTTTCACCACCACATAAAATATCTCAATTATCCATAATATAAAAGGTTAATGGATGAAATCCTTAGGCATGACAAGTGTTGGGTGGTGTAAAATTCCAATTTTTCCCTTGGGTGGCAAAATGACCATTTTACTCCTACGTCATGAAAATTCCAATTTGACTCGAAATCAATCCTTGAACTCTGAATCGCCATATTAAGTCATTCTGGGTTTTTAAAATTCTCAATTTCATCTTAAAATCTCTATTTCGACTAGTTTGAGGCTTAATTTAGCTTAGTTGTACCACAAGGTTCACTACCGACTTTTAACGATTTTTCGGGACTTTCCAAGTAAGAAAACATATTATCAAGCACATGAATGACATGGCAAATATTTTATAGAGTTGGGCTTGACAATAAAGGTAAGAGAACCCCTAGGAGAGATATGCTTAAGGGAGAATATAGAAAGGATCACTTGATATGTTATGAGTGTAGAAAATCAGGATGCACTAAGTGTGAGTGCCTAAACAAATATAGTATCTGAAAGAACTTCAAGAAGAAAGTAATGGTTGCCACATGGAGCAATAGTGGTGATTCTCAGGATAAAGCAGAAGAAACTACTAACCTTTGTTTTATGGCACTTAGAGACTCCAAGGTATGCTTTACCTCCTATAATTCTAACTCATGTACTGTAGATGAGAACTCATATTCATTTGATAAACTACAGTATGCATATGATGATCTAGTGTTTGAATTTGAAGAGAAAACATTGAAATATAAGAGTATTATATCCAACTCAAAGTGGAAACTGAATTTTTAGTCAAAACAAAGATTAAGCTAGAAGGCATAGTTAAAGACTTGGAAATTGAGAGAAATGAATTGAAGAAAACAAATGAAAACTTACATGATTCATTCTCAAAATTTCACATTAGTCAATAAAAACTGAATGGCATGTTAGAAACACAACGAGCATTCTTTGACAAATAAGGACTAGGTTTTGATTCCACTCAAAAGGAAACTCATTTAAAGAATTTTTTTGGCAAAGAAAATGAAAAACATGGTTCATTTAGTAGATGCCTTTACTGTCATAAAGTAGGACATTCCATTTACTTTTGTCCTTTGAGAATTACTACATATAGAGGAAAAGTTGTTAAAAGTGTATGGGTTCTAAAAGGAACCAAACATTTGCGTGGTAAAATAGTAAAATTGGAGTGGGTTTCTAAAGGAACCAAAAGCACTAACTCATATGGACCCAAGAAAATTTGGGTACCAAAGTCAAAATTTTGAATTTTCTCATTGTAGGTTGAGCACACATGCTTGAAGTCAAAGGCACAAGGAAAAGGAATGTGGTACTTTAATAGTGGATGCTCTAGACACATGACTGAGAACAAAGAGTCATTCAAAGAATTGAAACCAAAAAATGGAGGAAATGTGACCTTTGGAGATGACTCAAAAGGTCATATAGAAATAATGGTACAATAAGTAAAGATTCCTTCCCTCAAATTGAGAATGTTTTATTTGTAAATGGTCTTAAAAAAAATTTGATAAGTGGTAGTTGATAACTCTCTGATATAAAGTTATTTGGACTTAATTTGATAGTAATTTAGCTTAGTTCTTATAGTAATGCATAGAAATTAGTAGATTTTATTTAATTATTTTAAATTAGTTAATTTAGGTAAGTCAATCTAATCTTTGTTAATTTTATGCTTAATTTGGTGTTAATGTGATTAAGATAGGTTGTTATTAATTTGTTTATGCTTTTGTAGGTGTTTGATGAAATAAGCATTTTAATGAAAAAAGAGCAAATTCAAGATGCAGACCTCCACTGCACATGTTTCAAAATTTCGGCCATAACTCTCTTTACAAAGCTCCAAATGAAATGATTCATAGACCACTAGAAAGATAAGAGAAAATGATACAAATTTCATGTCTACCACTTTTCCCAGTTCGACTTGGAAGTTGGTCAAAAATCTTATCGAAGTTGGAGCACTATATTAGTCCTAGAACAATTGTAATTTCTGTTATTTAAATTGTCACGACCGCTGTTATGGAGGAAGTAGGCCGTGGCCCATGTAGTCTGATGAGGAAATACTTACTGGAATTGACTTCTTTCTTCACCCAACTTAGCCTAACTTCAAAGCCCTATAAAAACAACCTTTTGTAAAACTTTTAGGAGAGAACGAAACACCAGATTGAGAGCTAAAAATCAAGCCACAAAATCATTAAAGAAATGTCTCAATGGAGCTAAAGAAAAAATTGAAGAATTCAAGAAGATTTAGAGATCAAGAATTCAACTCTAAGGTTCATTTCATATTTTTGTTGTTATTTTATTTTCTTGGTTTTGGTTTTGATGATTAACTTTAATTTGATGATGATGTGTGACTTGATAGGGAACTAAATTGTTTATCTAGGATTATGATTGAACTCAATATGCAGTCTGATTTATTTATCTCTTTTTTGCTTATGTTTGATGAATTTAAGTTACTTATTTTATAAAGTTCTTAATGCTTCTAATTGTCTGATCACCAATTAGATTGAATTGGAAACCTAGGTTAAACCTTGACGAAGGAGATTTAGGTAGACCTCGAATAGAATAGTGTATGATCGAATGCACTTAATTGATTAGGTTATTTGATTTGCATATAAGGTAGACATACACCTATAAGCTATACGTAGCCTAAATTAGAGCATGAACTTAATGAATCTTTCTTCAATTTAATTGGCATAGACATACAATAAATTAATTGGGAAAGGTATTTTTATGAAAAACTCAAGAGAGACTTGTAAATAATTTAGGACTCTAGGTTAGCAACTCAAACCATTAAACTGAGTTAAGAGAGAGAGACAATATTTAGATGAAGTATTAAAGTGTACAATAATCTTAGGTCTAGTAGTCACTCGAATTTAATAAAATAATTTTGCTGATAGATTTTAGATTAGTTTTAATTATTAGTTTCAATTTTTCATTTTAACAATTAGGTTGTTTGGATAAGATTAGGGTATTAAAATTTTACTAGTTAGCAATTAGGAATTAATTTAATTCTCCATGGGAATGAATTGTATTTACTATTATGTTGCTTGTTAACGACACGTGCACTTGCGTGAGAAATCAACAACATTAGTCAACTATGTGATAGAGGTTTTAGAGTTATATTTGAAGCATTGTTTTGCCATGTTGTTGACATTAGAACAAATAAAATCTTGCTCGGATGAAGTCGTCAACGCAATCTTTATGTCGTATATCTAGATGATTTATGCTCAAGCAATGTACGTTTTGTGGCTAATAAAAATGAAGATTAATGGTTATGGCATAGCAAACATGGACATGCAAGCATGCACACAATTTCAAAATTATCTTCTCTAGTCTTAGTAAAAAGACTACCTAAATTGAATTTTGAGAATGATAGACTTTGTGATACATGTGCCAAGGTGTCGTATGGTTCGAGTTCGAGAACTCAACCGTTAAACGTGGAAAGTGTTGGGAGTCGCCACTAATCTTTTTTGTATAGGTGCAATTGGCCACTTATTGTTTCGTTATAATCAACGAGAAAGAACAATAAATTGTTCTGTGAATTTTAGAGTGGGGTTTGGGAGTATGGTTACTCATGGGGAATGATTAGCACCGCCGTGATACCCCGTTCCACGAACGGTACCATTTACTCATATGTTATCTTAATTTAACTTTAATTTTTAATTTTATTTTTATGTTTCCTTAATCTTTGTTTATTTATTTTATTTTCTATTTTGTTAGCAAATTAAAGCATTTATTCGATGTTACAGGTTTACCAATTTTAATGTCACGACCCGGTACTCACCTCGAGCCCGTGACAATCGTCGCGGTGTCTCGATAGACACTCATTACCCGAAATGCCAATCGGAACCCCACAAGTCTTTAATATCAGTTTCTCATTTCCCCTGTGAGTAACCGTTGCCAAATATCACGTTCTAAGAGGTTTTAAGCTGTTTCCAACTTAAAAGAATAAAAAAATAATTTTCGTCTCACAGGGGTATTTCGATCATTTTTTCTTGAAAATTTCGATACTAACTAATAATGTAGTATATAAGTGCAGAACACATATTTCAAAATCAAAAATAAATTTAGATGTTTAAAACATTTGTTTAAAGTGAAATCATGACTGTTAGAATAAAATAAAAATATTAAACAAAATATTTTATTTTCTTATAAAACAATATTTTTAGAACACTGTGTAAATAATTTTTACAGTGTAAAAGCAAAATAAATTCCTACATACAGTAGTACAGATAACTAGAGTATGATATTTAATTTACAATGACATATGGACCCCTAAATGACAAAAATGAATGAAGGCTGCAAACCTACAGTTTTTCAGGAAGTAAAGCCAACTGTAGCCTTTTATGATTTTAGGTATCTACAACTTATATTGAGCCTGAAATGGGTGGAAAGGAGAGTGGTGAGATTATAAAATCCCAATGAGTAAATAGACATCATCATAGACATCTAGAGTTGAGTACATGGAGACGATAAAGTAAATCATCGTAAACTGGGTCATAGCATTAAAACACATTTCATTCAAAATACGTAACGAGGCTTATGAATCTCATAAAAACTAGGCTTGTGCCATAAATCGATCCTCTGGGACACCTTGGCTGAGGCATCCTACCGAGACTGCCAAGGCTGTAAAAAATAAATTTCGTACACACATAAACATATTTTTAGTTTGAGAAAAACACAACCGTTCCTTAGCGTTGGCTAAGTTCACCATCACGTGGTGGTTCGGCATGAAGTGAACTTAAATATCACCTCAGGAGCTACCCTATGTGCCTCTACAACTGAGGTGAGCACATATAAACAGGGTTACCGTGCCCCTCTCATAGGCTGATCCACGGAACCCGCCTACTGCAGTATGCTAATAATTATCCCACCAATCAATAAAATTTAATAATATGATATGGCAATTATTGTAATTCACAGCCTTTCAAGGCAAACAAACAATCCGTTTTTCAATACAATTGCCAACTAGCCAATCATGCCCGATTTATCATAAGCTAATCAATTTAAACAATCAAATTGCAACAATTAGCAGTCTCCGTGTACTCTATTTTTCAAAATCATTATAAATTTCAAAACAATTTATAAATTAATTTCATTGAAACACATTTATTCATAAAACATGAAAATTTACCTTTTTAAATCCATTTTTTCATAGAATTCATGTAATCATCTAAAAGCCACCCTAGATAATTAAAATGACAGTAAGTTTACTCACAATGTCTAGAGTGTGGATTTTCGAAGCACTCTGACTACTGGTCCTCGGATGCAATTCCCTTGCCTTTATCGAAGGACTCACCACCTTGACATAGTCAAAATCGAGAAACTCACTACATTGGTACTAAATCGAAATTAAACTAATTTAGAGTACTAGTGCATGATGTGGAATGCAAAATGCACGAGTAACCATCTAAATTTCGGTACCGGCCAAATTCATCTTATCACCAAATTAATTACTAACGCGTCCAATTTAATCCCAAATTACTACATTTATTTTCTAATGCCTCAATTCACCAAACATTATTCAAATAACACCAATTTCAGCATCAAAACCCTCCCATTTCTTCATGAAAAAATTCGGCCATTACAGTGCACTAGCACCGTGGTTTTTCCTACTTAATTTTTCTCACCATTATTCATCATTTTCTAAGCCATTTCTCTTGAAATAATAACAATCCATCACCCACACACATCAAGGAAGATTCAGCCAATGACGATTCATGGTGAAAATGGATTCTTTTCTTGTTGTTTTGCTTCTAAATATGCTAAACTAACTAAAAATACTAACATATCTTAAAATCAATTCAATCTAACATCTTTCTCTCTCCATACCCATTTTGACCAGCCATGAATTCATCATGAAAACATCTAATTTAACCATGGAAAATAAGAAGAAATGCTTAAAGAAAATAGATTTCAAGTTTAAATTGAAAAATCTTACCTTTTTCGCTTGTTTTCCTTGATTTTTCACACTTTTTCTCCTGAAATTCTCCACCTAGGGTTTGTTCTTCCTTTGTTTCCTTCTTTTCCTTGCTTGGCCGAATTGGAGAGATAATAGGCTGATTTATTCTGACTTTTAAGCTAAATAATAAAATATTCTAAGCTTGACACGTGTCACATGCTTATTAGTCCATTTTTCTTTTTATACTTTAATAATTATGCTTCCATTCTCTACCACATGATTAGTCAAAGGTCAAAATGAGGATAAGGGAAGACCAAGCGCTGGAAAAGTGTCCTGGTGGTGGAAAATTACTATTTTGCCCTTGGGTGGCAAATTACCATTTTGCCCTTATGCTCCAAAAATATCGAAATTACAGCTTTTTCACTTATCAACCTCAAATTATACTCCAATAAGTCAAATGTGACCAATCTTGATCAAAAACTTCTTCTAATATACCAATTTTATCATCAGGTGGTAAAATTACCATTTTACCCCTAGTAGTGAAAATTTCGATTTGACTCCAAATTAATCTTCGAACTCCGAATCACCATTTTAAGCCATTCCTTGACTGTAAAAATTTGAATTTCACCCTAAAATCTCTATTCGATCTAGTTCGAGGCTTAAATTAACTTTGTTGTACCTCTAGGTATAATACCGACTTTTGTAAATTTTTCGGGACTCTCCTAGCATGCAAACATGCTATCCATCACATGTATGTCATGACAAATATTTTATAAGGTCAGGCTTTACAACACTATCCCCCTTAAAATAAATTTTTTACCTCAAAATTTCACTTACCAGATTCCAAGAAAAGATGTGGATATTGGTTTCTCATCTGGCGCTCGACTTCCCACGTCATCTCTTCCATTTGAGCATTTTTCCACAATACTTTCACCATTGGAATGCTCTTGTTCCTTAGCACTCGATCCTTTCGATCTAGAATACATATGGGTTGTACCTTGAACTTCAAATCTTCATGCAACTCAATCGGTGGTGTCTTTAAAATGTGGGAGGGATCGGGAACATACTTTTTCAACATCGAGCATGGAAGACATTATGAATCCGATCTAACTCTGGGGATAATTCAAGTCTGTAAGCCACTGGCCTAATCCTTTCAATGATACGAAAGGGTCTAATGTATCTCGGATTAAGCTTTCCCTGCTTCGTGAATCGAATCACACCTTCCATTATCCAATAAATACCACAAATTATCACAATAGTTTAATCAAATAAGATTTAATACTTTAAAATTTTCAAATTATTACCTTTCCAAGGAGAAACCTTAAGAAAAACTTTATCGTCAACTTTAAACACTAAATCTTTCCTTCATCTATCAGAATAATTTTTTCGCCTATCTTGAGTTGGCTTTAATCGCTCTCGGATAACCTTGATCTTGTCATTTGTCAGATCAATAAATTCCACATTAACTAATTTCCTCTCACCCACTTCATCCCAATAGAGTGGAGTTCGGCATTTCCTTCCATACAAAGCCTCGTGTGGTGCCATCCCAATACTAGATTGAAAACTGTTATTATACGCGAACTCCACCAATGGCAAGTGTCTGTCCCAACTCCCAATAAAGTCAATGACACAAGCCCGTAACATATCCTCCAAGGCCTGAATAGTTCTCTCAAATTGACCACCTGAATAGTTCTCTCAAACTGACCATCAGTCTGCGGATGAAAGGCAGTACTAAATCTCAATTTAGTTTTGAGAGCTTTCTGAAATTTTGGCCAAAATCTAGAAGTAAATCGAGGGTCTCGATCTGACACAATAGAAACTGGAACTCCGTGTAATCTCACAGTCTCATCTATATAAAGTTTTGCCAATTTCTCAATAGAATATGTGCTATGGATAGCCAAGAAATGAGCGGACTTAGTCAGTCTATCCACAATCACCCAAATAGCATCCTTCCCACTCTGTGTCCGCGGTAAACCCAATATAAAGTCTATAATCACGTGTTCCTACTTCCATTCCAGAATCGGTAAAGGCTGAAGAGTACCTGACGATTTTTTATGCTCTGCCTTGATCTGTTGGCATGTGAGACATTTCGCTATAAACTCTGCTATGCCTCGTTTCATACCCGGCCACTAATAACTTTTTTTAATTGTTCGATACATCTTGGTGCTTCCGAGATGTAAAGCGTAGGCGAAAGAATGAGCTTCCTCCAAAATAGCTCATCTCAATTGATCATCCTTAGGGACACAAATTCGGTCTCTAAGCATCAAAGTACCATTATAGCTGAGTCTAAACTCACTAGTTTCTCCATCTTGCAGCTTTTGAACTTCTTGCTTCAACCAATCATCGAATTTCTGTAATTCTCTGATCTGATTAAACAATGAAGGTCTCACAACGAAACTAGCAAGTAGGTTTCCATCCTCACCAGTATTCAACTAGATCCCTAAAGATTTCATCTCAAGTAATATCGAAAAATAAAAACTCTGAAGTACAACTAATAAAGATGAGGATTTATGACTTAAAGCATCTACTACAACATTTGCCTTTCCCAAATGATAATCAATCACCAAGGCGTAATCGTTAATCAAATCCAACCATTGTCCCTGTCTCAAGTTAAGCTCTTTTTGGGTGAGCAAATATTTCAAGCTTTTATGATTAGGAAAAATCCGACAACGCTCACCATATAAATAATGTCTCCAAATCTTCAATGTGAAGACTACTGCTGCTAACTCCAAGTCATGAGTAGGGTAATTCGTCTCATGCTTCTTCAACTACCGGGAAGCATAAGCTATTACTTTCTCATCCTGCATTAATACACACCCTAATCCCAACTTAGATGCATCACTGTATACCACAAATTCTTTTCCATTAACAGGAAGTGTTAATACAGTAGCGGAGGTTAACCAGTTCTTTAGCTCCTGAAATTGATTCTCATAAACACCATCCCACTCAAACTTAACTCCTTTACGAGTCAAACGAGTCAAAAGAGCTGCTATCAATGAACATCCCTGAACAAATCTCCGATAATAACCAGCTAAGCTAAGAAAACTGTGAATCTCTGTTACCGTTCTTGGTTGCTCCCATTGTAAGATTGCCTCAATCTTCTTGGGATCGACATAAATTCCAGCTCCAGATACAACATGTCCCAAGAAAACCACTTCCTTTAACCAGAACTCACATTTAGAGAACTTGGCATAGAGTTGTCTCTCACGCAAAGTTTGCAACACAATGCGCAAATGGACAGCATGTTCATCATCATTCTTCGAATAAACCAAGATGTCATCTATGAATACTATCACGAACTTATCTAAGTATGGATGAAACACCCAGTTCATAAAATCCATAAAAATTGTCGGGCATTAGTCAAACCAAACGGCATCACCAAAAACTCATAATGCCTATAATGCGTCCTAAAGGCAGTCTTGGGTACATCCTTAATCTTGAACTGATAGTACCCATATCTCAAATCAATCTTAGAGAACACCATAGCACCTCGTAATTGATCAAAAAGATCATCAATCCGGGGTAAAGAGTATTTATTCTTGATGGTCACTCGGTTCAGTTGACGATAATTGTTACACAATCGAAGAGTGCCATCCTTCTTCTTTACAAATAGGACTGATACTCCCCAAGGAGAAGTGCTAGGGTGAATGAAACCCTTGTCCACCAAATCTTGTAACTAGACTTTCAGTTCCTTCAACTCAGCCGGAGTCATTCGATATGGAAGGATAGAAATAGGTGAGGTACCTGGAAGTAAATCAATAGGGAACTCAAGCTCTTGATCAGGAGGTAGTCCTAGTAACTCATCAGGAAATACATCAGGAAACTCACTTACCATCGGGACATCCTCTAACTTAGGTTTCCCATTTGAAGTATCGATCACATGAGCCAAATAAGCCAGATACCCTTTCTGCACTAGTTTCAAAGCCTTGATGGCAGAGATTACACAAGACGGTAATACTCGACGTTCCCCTGCAAAAACAATCTCTGCTCTTTCCGAATTTCAAAGAACAACTTCTTTTCGAAAACAATCCACGTTCGCCCGATGTGTAGTTAACCAATCCATACCCAATATTAAATCAAAATCTCGGATCTCTAAAGAAATCAAATCACCCCTAAATTCTTCCTCACCTACCCTTACTCCACAATCTATATAACAACTGTTTCTAACTAGCTTTTCTCCTAAAGGGGTGTGAACTACAATTTCTTCCTCTAATGGTGACAGGTTTCTATCAGTAATTGATGCAAATGCCATACTCACATATGACCTATCTGAGCCAAAATCTATTAAAACATAAGCATATTTATCAAATAAAGACATAATACCTGTCACTGCTCCAAGTCAGACCCGTGCCTCATCTTCCGTCACAGCGAAGACTCTTATCAAAGTACGAGTCTGTGGTCTCAAAGGTGGATATGCCTGGGTGTTACTCTCTACACCAGACTGTATAGCTACTCCTTACCTCGGTGGTAACCCAGAAGGATCTCTCCTCTGCATATCCGTACGAACTGGTGGAGATGGAGTAATTATAGTAGCCCGTCCTAGCTGTGGGCAATCACTCCTAATGTGACCTGTCTGTCCACATTGAAAACATCTTGCTGGCCCTTTACACAGCCCAAAATGACTTTTTTTGGCCATTTTTACATTTATTAGGACCTTTGAAACTCTTCCCAGAACTAGTCATAGCAGATCTGCTAAACCTCGAAGGTCTCTACTATGATTGTAGAAATAGAGGTCAAGGAGATGTCACTAAAACAGAAGTAGTGATCCCTGAAGCCCCTAAGTCCTTGCCTCTTTTTAGTGGTTCACTAGAAGATACACTCAAATTTCTCCTTTTTGTAAACTCGGTCCGATCCTCCTATTTTCATTTGCAAGCTGCTAAGCCCTTAAAGACATTTGTACCACCTCCTTTTGTGGCTTCCTACCAGTCACTGTCATCCACTCTCTAATTTCATTACGGAGCCCTTCATCGAAATAATTGGCCTGATCCTGCTCAGATTTCACCAGATCCGACACATATAACATCAGCTCTTTAAAACGAGCTTCGTACTCCTCTACAGTCCAGTTTCCCTATCTCAAACTCAGAAATTCTCTCTTCTTTTCTTTCTGATGGAAATAAGTGAAATACTAATCATCAAATTCTCTTAAAAAGTTTGACTAGGTCGGAGGAGTAGTGGAACGGGATTTGACTGAATTCCAATATGTACGAGCCCTCTTATCTAATAATCTCATGGCCACTATCAACTTCATGTCATCATCTAGCCTTACATTTGAGAGTGTCTCTGAAACCTGATTAATCCAATCTTTGGCTACGGTCGTGTTCAAATCACCTGTAAAAGAAATGCAACCCAATTGTCTAGCTTCCTTCCACTTCTTAGCAATGGATACATTCTGTACTAGTGGTGGAACTAGATGTGTAGCTGGAGGCACTATAGAAAGAGCTTGACCAGCCTGAGCTTGGCCAGCAATTAGCGGTAAAGAAGGCTGCCAATGCTTGGACTGCCTCAGGAGACATGGCAAAAGTACTAGTAAGTGGCAAAAGATGTGAAGAATGTGGAGAACGTGGAGGAGTCTTGGCTTGCTCAACAGCAGGTGTTGCCCGAATGGTGGATGCAACCGATTCCTCCTCTACTGCATCTAGCTGACGACGTTGGGAACAACCTCTTCCCCTCCCAACCTATCTAGTGAGAGCTGGGCATCCACGTCGAGGAGGCATAACAATCTATACAAGGGAACAAGGCAAATTTAATCAACCTTAGACTCTATATGCAGATGCATGCATTCTATTCAACCTAACCTAACTTAACTTAGCTTAACTTAACTTAACTAGGGGCCACAATGACACTGTAAATTTTAAAACGACTTTAAAACTAAAAACTCTGATCTTTAAAATCAAAGGCTCTGATACCAATCGAATTGTCAAAACCCGGTACTCCCCTCGAGCCCGTGACAACCGTCGCGTTGTCTCTATAGGCACTCATTACCCGAAATGCCAACCGGAACCTCGCAAGGCTTTAATATCAGTTTTTGATTTCCCCTATGAGTAACCGTTGCCAAATATCATGTTCTAAGAGGTTTTAAGCTGTTTCTAACTTAAAACAATAAAAAAATAATTTTTGTCTCACAGGGGTATTTTGATTATTTTTCCTCAAAAATTTCAATACCAACTAATAATGTAGTATATAAGTGCATAACACATATTTCAAAATCAAAAATAAATTTAGATGTTTAAAACATTTGTTTAAAGTCAAATCATGACTGTTCGAATAAAATAGAAATATTAAACAAAATATTCTATTTTCTTATAAAATAATATTTTTAGAACACTGCGTAAATAATTTTTACAACGTAAAAGCAAAATAAATTCCTACATACAGTGGTACAGATAACTAGAGTATGATATTTAATTTACAGTGACATATGGACCCTCAAATGACAAAAATGAACGAAGGCTGCAAACCTACAGTTTTTGAGGAAGTAAAGCCAACTATAGCCTTCTACGATATCAGCTATCTACAGCTTATACTGAGCCTGAAATGGGTGGAAAGGAGGGTGGTGAGATATAAAATCCCAATGAGTAAACAGACATCATCATAAACATCTATAGTTGAGTACATGGAGACGATAAAGTAAATCATCGTAAATTGGGTCACAGCATTAGAACACATTTCATTCAAAATATGTAACGAGGCTTATGAATCTCATAAAAACTAGGCTTGTGCCATAAATCCATCCTCGGGGACACCTTGGCCAAGGCATCCTACCGAGATCGCCAAGGTTGTAAAAAATAAATTTTGTATAACCATAAACATATTTTTAGTTTAAGAAAAACACAGTCGTTCCTTGGCGTTGGTTGAGTTCATCATCACGTGGTGGTTCGGTGTGAAGTGAACTCAAATATCACCTCAGGAGCTACCTTACGCGCCTTTACAACTGAGGTGAGCACATATAAACGGGGTTACCGTGCCCTTCTCATAGGTTGGTCCATGGAACTTGCCTACTGCAGTAAGCTAATAATTATCCCACCAATCAATAAAATTTAATAACACGATATGGCAATTATTGTAATTCACAACCTTTCAAGGCAAACAAACAATCCGTATTTCAACACAATTGCCAACCAGCCAATCATGCATGATTTATTATAAGCCAATCAATTTAAACAATCAAATTGCAACAATTAGCAGTCTCCGTGTACTTTATTTTTCAAAATCATTATTAATTTCAAACCAATTTATAAATTAATTTCATTGAAACACATTTATTCATAAAACATGAAAATTTACCTTTTTAAATTCATTTTTCCATAGAATTCATGTAATCATCTAAAAGCCACCCTAGATAACTAAAATGATAGTAAGTTTACTCACATTGTCTAGAGTGTCGATTTTCAAAGTACTCTAACTACTGGTCCTCGGATGCAATTACCTTGCCTTTATCGAAGGACTCACCAACTTGACACAGTACAAAATCGAGAAACTCACTACATTGGTACTAAATCGAAATTAAACTAATTTAGAGTACTAATGCATGATATGGAATGCAAAATGCATGAGTAACATTCTAAATTTCGGTACCGGCCAAATTCATCTTATCATCCGATTAATTACTAACGCGTCCAATTGAATCCCAAATTACTCCATTTCTTTTCTAATGCCTCAATTCACCAAACATTATTCAAATAACACCAATTTCAACATCAAAACCCTCCCATTTCTTCATGGGAAAATTCAGCCATTACAGTGCACTAACACCGTGGTTTTTCCTACTTAATTTTTCTCACCATTATTCATCATTTTCTAAGCCATTTCTCTTGAAATAATAACAATCCATCACCCACACACATCAAGGAAGATTCGGCCAATGAAGATTCATGGGGAAAATAGATTCTTTTCTTGTTGTTTTGGTTCTAAATATGTTAAACTTACTAAAAACACTAACATATCTTAAAATCAATTCAATCCAACATCTTTCTCTTCCATACCCATTTTGACCAGCCATGAATTCATCATGAAAACATGTAATTTAACCATGAAAAATAAGGAGAAATGCTTAAGGAAAATAGATTTCAAGTTTAAATTGAAAAATCCTACCTTTTTCACTTGTTTTCCTTGATTTTCAACATTTTTTCTCTTGAAATTCTTCACCTAGGGTTTGTTCTTCCTTTGTTTCCTTCTTTTGCTTGATTGGCAGAATATTTAGAGAGATAATAGGCTGATTTATGCTGATTTATAAGCTAAATAATAAAATATTCTAAGCTTGACACGTGTCACGTGCTTATTAGTCCATTTTTCTTTTTATACTTTAATAATTATGCTTCCATTCTCCCCCACATGATTAGTCAAAGGTCAAAATAAGGATAACAAAAGACCATGTGCTGGACAGGTGTCCTGGTGGTGAAAAATTACTATTTTGCCCCTAGGGTGGCAAAATTTCCATTTTGCCCCTATGCTCCAGAAATATCGAAATTACAATTTTTTCACTTATCAACCTCAAATTATACTCCAATGAGTCAAATGTGATCAATCTTGATCAAAAAAGTCTTCCAATATTCCAATTTTATCCTCAAGTGGCAAAATTACCATTTTGCCCTTAGATAATGAAAATTTTGATTTGACTCCAAATTACTCCTCGAACTCCGAATCACCATTTTAAGTCATTCCTTGATTGTAAAATTTTGAATTTCACCCTAAAATCTCTATTCGATCTAGTTCGAGGCTTAAATTAACTTTGTTGTACCTCTAAGTATAATACCAACTTTTATAAATTTTTCGGGACTCTCCTAGCATGCAAACTGCTATCCATCACATGTATGTCATGACAAATATTTTATAAGGTCAAGCTTTACATTTAAAGTGATGTAGTTATGAAGTGATGTCATGATTTACCATTTTTAAATTTTGGGAAGCATGAAAACCTTGTATCAGAAAATCATTCGTAGACCATCTCAATGCTTTAGTGAAGTCTCAAAGTTTTTCGCACCTAGGGATGTCTCCGCAAGAGCTCATCACTACAAATCCACTAAGAAAATCCCATCATCAGGATTCTTGTCCCATTAACAAAATAGACATGTCGTATGCTACGTCAAAATAAAATCGTGAATGATGCCAAATGAGTGCATTTATGAGTATAAATTTGTTGATTAAAATTTATATATATTTAATAGTTTAATGCAACTAAATAATTCATTTATTTTTTTACTGTATATCTTTTAAGGAAACATTTTATTTAAATTGATAATTTTTAATTAATATTATGGGTTAATATTATTTTATTTTATTGAACTATTTTTTTTATTGAATAAACAACTAATCTTTTATTGACGATGATTGTTTAAATTAATTAATAATCATATCAATTTTAATTTAGATGGAATATTATATGAATTTATTTCTTTATGAATTTAAGGTAATTACTTGAATTATCGAAATATTGAAATATAAAATTAGGATTTTTTCTGACACTTCAGAGAAAAACTTAATTGAATTCTGTTCCTAGGAAAGTTATCCCGAGAATAGCAACTTTTTGCTTTTCCGAGTTTAATTCCATCATCAGAATTAATCTAGAATTAACCACTGCTATCAATATGTATATTTTTATTAAACTACCACTTTTGGGAATAAATATCTTAATAGAATTTACTAATTTCAAATATTGAAAAAAATGAGAACCTTGTATCAGAAAATCATTCGTAGACCATCCCAAAACTTTAGTGAAGTTTCAAAGTTTTTCGGACCTAGGGATGTCTCCAAAAGAACTCATCATTACAAGTCGACTGAGAAAATCCCATCATCAGGATTCTTGTCCCATTAACAGAACAGACATGTTGTATGCTATGTCAAAATAAAATCGTGAATGATGCCAAATGAGTGCATTTATGAGTATAAATTTGTTGATTACAATTTATATATATATTTAATAGTTTAATACAATTAAATAATTCATTTATTTTTTACTATATATTTTTTAAGCAAACATTTTATTTAAATCGATAATTTTTAATTATTATTATGGGTTAATATTATTTTATTTTATTGAACTTTTTTTTATTGAATAAATAACGAATCTTTTATTGACGATCATTGTTTAAATTAATTAATAATCATATCAATTTTAATTTAGACGAAAAATTATATGAATTTATTTCTTTATGAATTTAAGCTAATTGCTTGAATTAACGGAATATTGAAATATAAAATTAGGATTTTCCTGGCACTTCAGAGAAAAACTTAATTGAATTCTGTTCCTAGGAAAGTTATCTCAAGAATAGCAACTCTTTGCTTTTCCAGGTTTAATTCTAGCATCAGAATTAATCTAGAATTAACCACTGCTATCAATATGTATATTTTTATTAAACTACCACGTTTGTGAATAAATATCTTAACAGAATTTACTAATTTTAAATATTGGAAAAAATGAGAACCTTGTATCAGAAAATCATTCGTAGACCATCCCAATGCTTTAGTGAAGTTTCAAAGTTTTTCGCACCTAGGGATGTCTTTGAAAGAACTCATCACTACAAGTCCACCGAGAAAATCCCATCATCAGGATTCTTGTCCCATTAACAGAATAGACACGTTGTGTCATGACCCGGAACCTCCCTCGGGCCCATGACAACCGTCGCGATGCCCCAATTGACACTCATTACCCGAAATGCTAGTCAGAACCCCGCAAGGCTTACATATCAGTTTCTTTGCTTTCCTGTGAGCAATTGTTTTTAAACATTTAATTTTAAACAATTTTCAGTAGTTTCCGCTCATGTAAATCAAAAGACAAAAATATTTAAAAGATTTATAGATAAATATCACTATTCAAAATATTGATTAAAATATAGTATTTTTTTTATAAAACAATATTTATAGAAACCCGTGTAAGTAATCTTTTGTAACATGTAAGTAAATAAATTCACACATACAAAAATTTACAAAGTTATAAAGTACAATAATGGTTACAATGACAGTGGCCCAAAATACACCCAGTGTTGGTGCTAGAAACCTACCGTCTGTGTGGTAGATATGTCAACTGGAATCCTCGACAAAATGGGGTATCTATAAGCTACCACAGCCCTGAAATGTTTGGAAAGAAAGTGGGTGAGATTTTGCAATCCCAAAGAATAAACAGACATTATCATAAATATCTAAAGGCGAGTAA
>NC_030852.1:10672101-10716923 GCF_000208745.1 Theobroma cacao
TTTGACTCCGAATTGATCCTCGAACTCCTAATTACCATTTTGAGTCATCCCTGAACTGTGAAACTCTTAATTTCACCTTAAAATTCCTATTTGAACTAGTTCGAGGCTTAATCGACTTAATGATACCATTAGGGGCAATATCGTCTTTTAACGATTTCTCGAACTTCCTAAATATACAAACATTCTATCGAGCATGTGAATGATATTATAATTATTTTACAAAGCAGGGTTTGACATATTTTTCATCCCTTATACTCATAGCATTCTCCAATTTGTCAAATTTGATCTAAATTCTCTCAAAATCTCAAATTTTGTCCGTGAGTGGTAAAATTACGATTTTGCCCCTACACTCCATAAATCACCAGAATTAAACATTTTCACTTCCTATCATTAAATTATACTCCAAATAGTTAATCTTGGCCAAAAATTTTACTCAATGATCAAATTATTATCTTAGGTGGCAAAATGACGATTTTGCCCCTAAACATCCAAATTTTCAATTTTACCCCAAATGAACCCTCGAACTCCGAACAATCATTTTTTAGTCATTCCTGGACTATAAAATATTAAATTTCATCCTAAAATTTCTATTTGAACTAGTTTGAGGTTAAATCAACTCAAGTGTACCGTTAGGTACGATATCGTGTTTCGTCTTTTCTTAAGTACTTTCCTAGAATAATAACATGCTACTCAGTGCATGTATGTCATGACATGTATTTATAGGGTCGGGTTTTACATGTTGTATGCTATGTCAAAATAAAATCGTGAATGATGCCAAATGAGTGCATTTATGAGTATAAATTTGTTTATTACAATTTATATATATATATATATATATTTAATAGTTTAATACAATTAAATAGTTCATTTATTTTTTACTATATATCTTTTAAGGGAACATTGTATTTAAATCGATAATTTTTAATTAATATTATGGGTTAATATTATTTTATTTTATTGAACTATTTTTTGATTGAATAAATAACTAATCTTTTATTGGCGATCATTGTTTAAATTAATTAATAATCATATCAATTTTAATTTAGATGGAATATTATATGAATTTATTTCTTTATGAATTTAAGGTAATTGCTTGAATTAACGAAATATTGAAATATAAAATTAGGATTTTTCCTGACACTTCAGAGAAAAACTTAATTGAATTCCATTCCTAGGAAAGTTATCTTGAGAATACAAACTCTTTGCTTTTCCAGGTTTAATTCCATCATCATAATTAATCCAGAATTAACCACTGCTATCAATATGTATATTTTTATTAAACTACCACTTTTGTGAATAAATATCTTAATAGAATTTACTAATTTTAAATATCGGAAAAAATGATAACCTTGTATCAGAAAATCATTCGTAGACTATCCTAATGCTTTAGTGAAGTTTCAAAGTTTTTCGCACCTAGGGATGTCTCCGAAAGAACTCATCACTACAAGTCCACCAAGAAAATTCCATCATCAGGATTCTTGTCCCATTAATAGAAAAGACATGTTGGATGCTATGTCAAAATAAAATCGTGAATGATGCCAAATGAGTGCATGTTTTAGTATAAATTTGTTGATTACAATTTATATATATATATTTAATAGTTTAATACAATTAAATAATTCATTTATTTTTTACTATATATCTTTTAAGGAAACATTTTATTTAAATCGATAATTTTTAATTAATATTATGGGTTAATATTATTTTATTTTATTGAACTATTTTTTTATTGAATAAATAACTAATCTTTTATTGACGATCATTGTTTAAATTAATTACTAATCATATCAATTTAAATTTAGATGGAATATTATATGAATTTATTTCTTTATGAATTTAAGGTAATTGCTTGAATTAACGGAATATTGAAACATAAAATTAGGATTTTTCCTAACACTTTAGAGAAAAACTTAATTGAATTCCGTTCCTAGGAAAGTTATCCCGAGAATAGCAACTCTTTGCTTTTCTGAGTGAAATTCCATCATCAAAATTAATCTAGAATTAACCACTGCTATCTATATGTATATTTTTATTAGCCTACCACTTTTGAGAATAAATATCTTAATATATATTTTATTTTTAAGACCAAATAAATTTTATTTTTGTTTGCTCAATTAACCTATTTTCTTGTTATTAAATATATTTTAAATCTATTTTTTTTCATTTACTTAACTAACTTTCTTATGGCTACATATTTTATTATCATTTTTACTTCTTACCTAATCTATTTTTCTTATGACAAAACATATGTATATATTTTATTTTCTTTTATCTATTTAATTTTATTTCTCTATACCTAAATATTTCTTTATTCCATCCTATTCAAATATGTTTTTTTAGCTGAATATTTATATATATTTTTATAATTTTCCTTCATAAATCTATTATTCTTTATTGTATCTCCATTTAATTCATCTATATAAACCTATTCCTTATTTGTTACTTAAATATTTATTTATTTTGTATTTTGGCTTTTTGCTTTTTTTTAATTAATATCCCTACCTTAACATTATATAATTTTCCTGTATATTTTTATCCTTTCCTTCTAATTAATCACATACCTAAATCGATTTATCTTCCAACAAAATATTAGGCTAAACACAATACAACCAAGCCAAGCTAAATCTACAAAGAAAAAGGGCTTACCTTGCTTGGGCTAAAAACAACCCAAGCTGATTGGTACAAGAAAAGGGTGCCTAAGTTTGCTACACCAACCCACAACGCCTCACCCCAAAACTCACCATCTGGTACCCACAATGAAGCTCCCTTTCTTTTCTCAAAACTACACTGTTTTGGGCTATGATTTGTCTTCCCTTCACTTTTTCAAAACGGCATCGTTTAGACTAGCAATTCTAAGTATAAATTGTTTCTATTCACTTTTCTCTCCCCATTTCTCTTCTTCACTTTCTCTCTCTACCGTCGGTTCTCTCTCACTTCTCTCCAAATAAAAAAAAAGAATCTCTCATTTCTCTCTCAAATGAAACCTTAGTCTTAAGCCTTTGATCTTCTTTCTCTCTTTCTCTCAACTCGATCAGAAACCAATGAACCTAAACTCCTTTGAACCTAAACAAAATTCCCCTTTACCCCACTGTCGCCCCATATTTCTCTATTTTTTCATTGTTTTTGTTTTTGTTTTAGTGATTTTTTAGTTTAGTTTTTGATTGTGGCCAGGTGATTTGGTTGGTAGAATAAAAGCAAGGTTTTTTGGTTTTTTGTTCTAGGGATTTATAGGCTTTCTATAGGGTTTTCTAAAGTCTTTTGGCTACTAATTTCTTAGGGTTTGTAGACTAAGGTTTTTTGTTTTGGGGGTTTCTCCTTGGTTTTTTGATCTCTAAAAAAATCTCCCCTTTGCCTTTTTTTTTTTAGTGATTTTGGAGTTTTTATATATCCTGATTGTCAAGTTTTTGGACAATCAGGAAGTGAAATCATACTCTTCTCAACATGATGTCACAGTTGAGGGGCTTTAAGCAAAATTGGGGCAGAGCCGCCTGGCAAGCTGCAATGGCAATCTCTAAGCCAACTTTTTTTTTTATATTTGATTTTTTTTTAAATATTAATTTTTTGGTTTGCGAGCCTTTGGGACTTTAAAAGTCAAAAAGGTTTAATTTCAAATCAAACCCAAGTTGATTTTGGGCTTAAAAAGCTTAAAATGGGTTAATTTTGATTGGACTTAGAACTAATTTGACTCAATAGCATAACAAAATTAAATATAAAATAAACTATATGAATAGAAAATAAAATTGTCTAGACAAAATGAGGTGTCTACAGCGGCCCCTTTTCACATATTCTTGAGAATAAAAAATTAAGGAAAGATATAGACACCTTACTTGAACTAGATTGAAAAACATTCCTTAGCTATGCAATTTTTTTTTTTTAAACCATAGTGGCTCTTCATCTCAAACGAGGATATGTAGCTTAAATTCTTTCATGCTAAGATAATTGGGCTTAAAATTATTTCAAGCCAATATAACTAGACTTAAACATCTTGGATACTAGTTTAATTAGGCTTAAACTCTTTTGTGCTAACGTAACTAGACTTATGCATCTTGGATGCCAGTTTGATTGGGCTTAAACTCTTTTTGTGCCAACATAACTAGACTTATACATCTTGGATGCATGTTTGATTGGGCTTAAACTCTTTTCATGCTAACATAACTAGACTTGAACATCTTGGATGCCAGTTTGATTGGGCTTAAAATCATTTCGTGCCAATATAATTGGACTTAAATATCTTGGATGCTAATTGAATTTGAGTTAAAATCATTTCGTGCCAACATAACTAGGCTTATACATCTTGGATGCCAGTTTGATTGGGCTTAAATTCTTTCGTGTTTGGTTTTTCCTTTTTTTCCTTTTTCAGTGAAAAACTAAAATCCTTCCTCACTTAATCAAGGTTTCGCAACCTTGAAAACATTGCACTAAGTGAATTTCACTTCTAAAGCTAGGAAAACACACATTAGTCTTGACGTTTGTTTGAAAATTTTCAACTATGAAGATGCATGGTCATGTGCATGATCAGACATGTATGCATGATTGAATGATGGATAAATGATGCATTGCTTCCTTTTGTTTTGCACCATATATTCCTCACTCGAAAGACCATTTTTCTTGGCTTTGCGTCTTTGGTGATGATCTTGTATAGTTGCTAATTTCTTCACCTCCAAAGAACCTTCTTGCTAATCTCATCATATTGATTTGGATTGTTGAAATCACTTTTCCACAATAGATGTCAACAAAAGATCAATTCTAACTGATTTCAATGCTTCCATGCCTCTTGATCATGAAAGCTCTTCCTTGCATTGCTTTTTCTCACTTTTTCGTGGGAAATGAGTTTGTCTTTTTCAGAAGTGCATGTTCTATCTCACAATGATTGAAGGATTTTCCTCACAAAGATCATAAAGACTCTCATTCATTTTTTTTTTTGCTTCCAAACATCTTGATTTTGGCAAAATCACAATGAAATTTCCCAACACAATTATTTTTATGATCAAAGAAAATTGAATCTTGGAAAAGGAATGTATCAATTCCACACTTTTCTTGTTGAAATGGTAAAATATTCAAGTTTAGAAAAACATGTGATATTTGAATCTCTAGAGAATTAGTGATTACTATTTAAAATGACCCTAAGGTGGGTCAAATTAAAATTTGATCTTTCAAATGGATTGAAAGGTTCAACAAATCAAGGTCTTAGGTAACAAAAAGGTTTCCCTATAAGATGGGAAAAAGGAAGGATCGATGTTTCTTTGTCTAAGCTCACAAATGTTGCATGATTTTCTCAAATTTATACTCTTTGAAAATCAAACTATTCACAAGAAGACTCATTTCAAATTGCAATCAATTTTGACACTCTCCTAATCTCATGATGTGTGGCATTTTGATAGATGTCAAGACAAGCTTTAGAGACTTAAGATTTACAAGGTAATTTTGGAAGAAAAAGGTTCAAAGTTCAACATTGATTTTCTAACAAATCTTGAATATTACATTCTTAGACATTTTGAGGGTCTCCAATGCACTTTGGTTGCCTTGAAATGATCTCTTTCACGTGTTTCTCGTTATAGCCTTGGTCAAAATCATGAGTGGCTTCGTAAGTTCCCATTTTTACTTTAGACTGCCTTTTCAGGTTTTCACCCTAAAGCTCATTTTTCTCTCTCTTTTTTTTTTCTTCATCCTTTTTTATCTCTTTTTCTTCTTTTTTTCTTTTATTGATCGTTCCATCATGCACTTGAAAAAAATTCAAACTCTACCCAAAATGGATTGATGGATTCAAATGGATAATATTGGCAAAGAAAAAAAGGCCAATGCCTCATTGGTTATATGATGACTTTTTTCCTAGAAGAAAGTTCTTCAATTTAAGCATCCACACTTGATCATAATGGACTTTTTAAAGCACGTAATGTAGGTTAAGGTCAGGCGCTTTAATTGAATGGCTAAAAAGGCCTAAAACATGTGTTTAAGGGTGATCAACCAAGGACCATTCATGTGAAAATCTTCTGAGACATTTGTCTTTTTGATTTTTAAAAGCATGTCTTTCCTTCAACTTTTCTTTTCTTTTTTCATCACTTTTAGATAATCTTTTTTCATTTTTCTTTTTGATGGGTTGATTCAAGAAACCTTTAAAACTCGAATTCTTTCGCATTTGCCCTTTCATACAGGGCGTTTTTTTCTTGAAATGAGGTCTTGTTCTCCTAGTTCTTAGACAAGATTCTCATACACGTTTGCCCCTCTAATATGAGAGGTGACCTTTGATTAAGGTGCATTTAGAAAAACATTGATAGGCTCAAAGGGGTAGCAAGTGGATAATTTCTTATTTGCGAGTGGGAGAATGAAACATGACCATTTCTTATCTCAAATATGGTTACTTACCTTGAAGAGCAATTTCTAGAAGGGATGAATTTTGGAGTAAAAGTTTATTTTTCTTTGTTTTATTTTCTGTATTTTGGTTTGGCATCGTTTGAATGTCTCAAGTACATGCTGTTACTATCAACTTTTCTCACCATTCTCTTATTTTTTTTCTTTTTCTTATTTTTCTTTCTCTCTTTTTTTTTTTACCTTCACAACTCAAAGCTTGACTCAAAATTTCAAAAATGAAGGATTCATTGAGGATGCCCTTGCTACATCAAACCTCAATTTCGTAAATTGCTCTTGTTAGCATTTCCAAATGAAGGAGAAAAAAAGGTTATTGTACAAGTCGGGTGTCTTGGAGGTATTGAGTAATTTTTCTTCTTCTGATCATCTTGCCTTAAAGTATGGGTGAAGGATAACTTTAGGAAAAGGGTGGAAAAGCTCACATCTTGGATTCAATTGATAGAGGTTGAGTGGTTTCAATGTATTTGAAATTCTAGCTTTGAGTTGAGATTCGCTTGATTTTTATCTTGTCACAACATTGATCATTACTTAGACGAAGACCATCGTCCTGGGGTATTAAATGATAAGATTGATGGAGTTTCAAACTTTTGTTTCCTTTTGGATTCAAGCCCTTGCATGGCCTCTATTCGCTTGGTGAAGGCATTGATAGTGTTTGAAGATATGGTTTGAGAATGTTTATAAGGATCAGTTC
Source organism: Theobroma cacao (assembly GCF_000208745.1). NCBI lineage: Eukaryota > Viridiplantae > Streptophyta > Magnoliopsida > Malvales > Malvaceae > Theobroma > Theobroma cacao. Next base: position 10,679,159 of record NC_030852.1, read on the forward strand.
ATTTGCAAATAGCGACCATCAATTCTTTCAAGATTCTTTTCACCATTTATTTTATAAGAACCTTTTTTGTTTCTTTTTTTATGCATGATTTTGGAAACAAGTAGTATAGGGCTTTATTTTTAAATTACCAACATTCTAAAAACTCCTTTTGTTTTTGAATATAAATAAACAAGAAAAAAAAATTTAAGCAATTTTCAAACTCATTTACAAACTTGATGCAACTCATGACAACATGTTATGATGCATGAAATACAAGAGTTCATATTCTCAAAAGTTTACCCTCTCGAAACAATATACACACTTAAAAAGTGATCAAAGATTTCCCCTCCTATTGGCATGCCACTTAATTATTCCATAACATAAGCCTTGCATTTATCACCCTTGATTTCCATAATTGATGTTGATGAGTTCTCTGAATTTAGTTGGGTTTACATTGATTAAAGCTTTAACTTTGTTCTTGAGTGCAACACAATTCTTTGTGGAATGACCTTTAACCCCAAAATGGTAATCACATTTAACATATGGGTTATACCATCTTCGGTAAGGAGGTTTTCTAGGCTTGGCTAGAATAATGAAAATCTTAGGGTCTTGTACCAATAAAGGGAGAAGCTTTGAGTAGGACATTGGTAATGAATTGTACACTTTAGCTTTCTTTCTCTTCTTTCTTTGAAGGTAATTTGGATTAATTTCTCGATCACTTGAATTGGACATGTGGGGTAGAAAAGCTTGTGTAAGTGGTGGCTGAGCATAAGAAATGAAAGGTCGAGGTAGATTATGAACCTATGGTGATGGTTGTAAATGAGTGCCCATAAGATCTCCCTATGTGTCACCAAATTTCCTCTTGTTACTCATTTCAAAAGTCATTGCTTGAACTCTTTTATCAAAAACATCATATTCTCTTTTGACAAGATCATTTGCTCGATAGTTTACAATATTTCCCTTTTTATTCTATCTTTTATCTTTCCCACAGAGAAAACCAAATTTGCAAAATCTGAAGAAGCATTACCCACCAATCTGTTATAATATGAAGGAGGAAGAGTATAAAAAAATAGAGAATTTAATTCTCTACTCGTAAAGGGTGGTTGGACTTGTGATGCTACTTTTTTCCACCTATAGCCATACTCCTTAAAACTATCAAAAAGGCTTTTTTCCATGTTTTGGGTGGTCATTCAATCAAGAATTGCTTTAGCCTATGCATGTATTATCCCAAAAATGCTCTGGCCAAATCTTTCCATGTGTGAATATGATCTTTTTCCAACTTGAAAAACCATTTAATTGCAACTCCCTTCAAATTGTTTTGGAAAAAAAGAAAGGACGATTTCTCATCATGGGCATATGGAGCTCTTTTATTGCAATATGTGATCAAATGTGCCTTAGGGAATTTGGTTCCATCGTACTTTTCAAATTTTGAAACTTTAAACTTAAGTGGGATAACCACATCTGGCACCAAACTTAATTCTCTTGCTTTGACGGAATAATAGAAACCCATTCCCTCAATGGCCTTAAGGCGCTCTTCTAAAAGATCATATTTTTGTTGCATTCCTCGATTCTTCTCTTAGTCTTGATAAGTCTACTTTCAATTTTCCTTGTTCCTTAAGGTCATTCAAGTTAATTGTAGGGACTTGGTTAGAAAGATTTGCGTCTAGAACTGTCATTGTTTGCCTTTGTGTTGATGACTGGCTTAGTCCTTGAGAACCTGAAGATCCTTCAATAATCCCCTTCCTTTCATCGGCATTCACTATCTCCATTAGCTTTGCCGATTGTTTTCTCATCTTTTCTTGAGTCTTTTCCATCTTGTCTATCAAATTTGATTACTCACCTCCCATGATTCTAGCTTGAGCCCCTATATTGTGCTAATTGTGAATGGGCTCCCTCAAGCTTTTCTTTTTTCACAAGATGGAAATAAGTTAGATTGAGAAACAAATTATACCAAAGATCTTTCTAGATATCTTGCTCCTTCAATATATAATTATAAAGATATCTTTTATTCTTGAGAATTAACAATAATCTTGCTTATTCTTTCGTAGAATGTAGTAAGGACAAGTGATGCTACTTCCAACCAAGGAAGATGAATGATGAATGCATGTGTGTCTAAATCAATGAATGTTTGAATGCATAATGGGATGATTAAATGTATGACAAGTGACTTGAAACACAAAAACACTTGATTATGAATAGTGCACCAACAAGTTATGAAATCGAAACTTTTTGCAGTAGGGATTGAGTGTGGCACTTCTTAACTTCAGTTGAAATAAATTTACCTCGATCAAAGCTATTCCCACTTCCACTCGCACGTGTCCTTTTCTTTGGTGCCATGGTAATTATCAAAATGCCCAATCAACAAGCAACTTTTGACCACAAATAGTTAGTATACATTACAAATAATTGATCAATACATACAAAATAATTTATATTAACTATTCAACTCCACAATAATATGAACAACACCAATCTTACTTTACATCAAATTCCAATTCTAAACACTAAAAATAAAAGTTATTCACTATACCCACTTTTCAAAAAAAAATCTAATTTATGTACAAAACTCAAAAATTAATGAGACCCGTACACTACATTATCAAATCTAGCATATGCCTATCAATTTTAAGCAAAACCCATCTTCAAAACATAATGCTATCCATAAGAAGAGTTAGATAAAGAAAATAGAACACTTACCACACTTTCCTGCACTTAGATGCCTCTAAGAAAGTAAAAAAGCTCTAAAATCCTCTAAACTCAAAGTCTGATGCAAATAAACTAGTGCTTGGAAGAGATATGGTCGTGGGTAGGTGGAAAGGGAGTGAAATTTTGCATGTGGGTTAGAGAAAAAGGGAGAAAATGCTACCTAGGGTTTAAAATTGAGTGAAAAGGGGTTTATATAAGGCCATGGGCCCCATACACGGTGTCGTGGCATAAGACTTGGTGTGCTACAATGCTCAACGTATCCATGCCTTAAATTTTTTTTTCAATGGGGAAAATTGTTTTTCTAATGGGGCATTGTAGTGCCACAGCGACCTAACCTTAAGTTCCATTATGGAACACAAGGGTTTTGCCAAGGCCGTGGCATTAGAAACTTTTTTTTGAATAATTATTATTATTATAATTATTATTTACTTGCAAAACGAAAATAAAAGTAAGTAGTTAGTAAGATGAAAAATAAAAATAATGAAACTAACATTTACTAACAAAAAATAATTAATGATTAAACAAAAACTATTTAAATGAATAAGACTTAGGTTTCCTCCTTAGCAGCACTTTCTTTAATGTCTTTAGCTAGACTCTCGTTTTAGCTTAGCTGGGTTTGGAAAGTCTAATGGAAAAGTGTTGACGATTTGTGTCACCTCCCCAATAGTGCTTCAACAGATGCCCACTCATCTTAAACTATGCATTAGTTGTGTCGTCAACTGATTCCATGACACCATATGTAAACACTCTTGAAATAAGAATTGGTCTTGACCACCTCAACCTTAACTTTCGAAGAAATAGTTTCAAACGAGAATTAAACAACAACACATGTTGACCTAGCTCAAAATGTTGTCCAAAAATCTTTTTGTCATGCCATCTTTTTGTCTTTTCATTGTAAATTCTAGCATTCTCATAAGCATCTAACTGTGTTTCGTCTATCTTGTTTAATTAAAGTAATCACCTTTCACCCCTAACTATGTTTACTACAAAGCACTCATTATGATCATTAGCCAATTTTAAAGCTTTAAAGGTATCAAAGGTTACCTATTGTTCCTAGACTCTCAAAGTAAGCTCTCCTTTCTCAATATCTATGAGTGCTCTGACAGTATGTAAGAAAAGTCTCCCTAGAATGGTTGGAACTTCTCTGTCTTCTTTCATATCTGTTACCGCAAAATCAGCTGGAAAGATGAACTTGTCCACTTTTACTAATACCTTTTCTGTGATGCCATGCGGTTATGTGATAGTGCGTTCTATGAGTTGTAAAGTCACTCTGATGGGCTTGATTTCTCCCAAACCCAGTTCTTGTAAATTGACAACGGCATTAGGTTAATGCTAGTTCCCAGATCACTCAATGCCTTTGCAAAATAGTATGCCCCAATTATGCATGGTATTGTAAAACTGCCAAGATCCTTGAGTTTCAACCAAAGCTTGTTCTATATGATTGCACTACACTCATCAGTGATTGCCACTATCTTGAACTCACCCAATTGTCTTTTCTATGGCAATATCTTTTTCAGAACTCAACATATGAAGGCATTTGCTCTAAAGCCTCTACAAATGGTATGTTGATGTGCAGCTTCTTGAATTCCTCCATAAATTTCTTAAATTGATTTTCCTGTTGTTGTTTTTTGAATCACTAAGGAAAAGGTGGTGGTGGTGTCACTATAGTTTCCTTATCTGAACTTCATTTGTTAGGACTAAATACTTATGTCTCATTTTAAGCTTTTTTCTCCACCTGGTCAACTTGTTTAGTATTACCTTCAATCTTTTTTCCAATTCTTGATGTGATGGCCTTTACATGTCCTTTATCCTTCATTTTCGAATTTGTCTAGATGTCACTAGGCAACGTCCCTTGAGGTTTACAATTAATTATGCTTGCAAACTGCCTAACTTATGTCTCAAGGTTTCTCAATGAGGTTGCCTGACTATTGATAAGGGAGTCTATCTTGGCCAAAGATTGCATCATTAACTCCTCCATGGATGGCCTTTTGTTAGGAATGAGGGCTTACACTTACTAATGAAAATTAGGCATTATGTTCAGTCTTGAAACTAATGCTCCATGGTTGTTTCCCATAAGAAGTTTGGGTAGTTTCTCTATTTGGGATTAAATGTGTTAGAGAAGAGGTTATTTTGTTGCCTTTTTCCAAAGAATTGAACTGTTTTCGCGTTGTTACTTGCACACTAATCATTAGCATGTCCATCTACACAATGTTCACATTACAAAAAAACTTTGAATAGAATTAGTACTAAAATAATCAAACTTTTTAGTTAGAGCAGCTACTTGTGCAGTTAACATTGTGATGGCATCAATCTCATTACCTCTACCTACTTTTTTATGTGTGGATCGTTTCGATGGCCACTAATAATTTATGCCATCTCTTATAATAGGTCATATTCCTTATCGATAGTCTTTCCCGTAAAAGCTCCTCATATAGTTGCATCAATTGTGTCTCAAACTTGGCAACACAAGCCATTGTAAAACATCTGTACTTGAAGCCATTACGGAAGACCATTGTAAAGCTCGACCTTATATAATACTTGACAAGACATACATGTGATGGATAGCATGTTTACATACTAGGAGAGCCCCGAAAAATTGACAAAAATCGATACTATACCTAGAGGTACAATAAAGTTGATCTAAGCCTCGAACTAGGTCAAATAGGGATTTTAAGGTGAAATTCAAAATTTTACAATTCAGGAATGACTTAAAATGGTGATTCGGTGTTCGAGGATTAATTCGGAGTCAAATTGAAATTTTCACAATCTAGGGGTAAAATGGTAATTTTGCCACCTGAGTATAAAAATTAGAATATTGGAAGAAGTTTTTGATCAAGATTGATCACATTTGACTCACTGGAGTATAATTTGAGGTTGATAAGTGAAAAAGTTGTAATTTTGGTATTTTTGGAGCATATGGGTAAAATGGTAATTTTGCCACCCCAAGGGCAAAACAGTAATTTTCCACCACCAGGACACTTGTCCAGCACATGGTCTTCCCTTATCCTCATTTTGACCTTTGACTAATCATGTGGTGGAGAATAGAAGCATAATTATGAAAGTATAAAAAGAAAAATGGACTAATAAACATGTGACACGTGTCAAACAAGAATATTTTATTATTTTCTATAAAAATCAGCCCATATTTATCCCATTCTTCTTCTCCATATTCGGTCAAGACAAAGGAAACAAAGGAAAAACTAGAACAAACCCTAGATAAGAGAATTTCAAGAAAAATTATGGAAATTTCAAGGAATCAAGTAAGATAAGGTATGATTTTTCAATTTTTGCTTCAGATCTAGCATACCCATGCTTTATTTTCTTATTTCCATGGCTGAAAATTGAGTTGGCATGATGAAACTCATGAAGGTCGAATTCTAGAGAGAGAGAGAGAGTTTGGTGATGGTTTGGTTGGATTTCAAGTTATATGGATGTTTTCAATGATTTATGGTGTTTAGTGTAAGAATCAAGCTTGAAAATCACCCATTCCTTATGTGTTCTTCATTGGCCAAATTTTCTAAGGAGGATATTGTGGCTGAATTTGATGATATTTCATGACATTTTGGTGATATTTGATGTTTGGTGATATTTGATGTTAAATGGAAAATTTTGGTGTGAAAATCTGAATTTTTGCTCAACATATAGACATGTGAGATTATTTACCCAAAACTGATAAATTGAATCTCATTCATAGTCACTGAGGTAATTTAGGTATAATTGGAGTGTAGAAAGTGAGAAGAATTGATTTGGAGTTAAATTGGAGATTTTAGCCGGTTAGATCAAGTATAGTGTGACTTAGGTCGAATATCACATTTAAGCGATTAATCGGACATTTTGCATCCCATCGCATGCATTCATTTAGATTTAGAGAGCCTAAAATAGTTTATGACAAAGTGACACAAATTATTGAATTTTGTGTCATGTGTGATGTATAGGTGGTGAGCTATTTGATAAGGATAAAGAGATTACACCAAAGACCGGGATTAGGAGTATTTCTACTCCTGATACAGTGAGTAACCTTACTATTGTCTTAATTATCTAAAGTGGTTTTTATCCAATTTTATGATTTTATGAAAAATGGGTTTAAATGGTAAACCTTTATGTTTATAAACAAAATGTGTTTAAATGAAAAGATTTTATAAATTGTCTTGAAATTTAATGATGATTTTGAAAATAGAGTAATTGGAGACTCCTGATGTGTTGTAAATTTATGATTTGAATTGATGGCTTATGTTAATGTGTTGGCATGAATAGCTAGCTTGTGTTTTTGGTGAACCATATGAATTGTTTTGTTTTACATTGACAGGCTGGATAGTATTATATTAGTCATGTCATGCTGTCAAAATTTTGTTATATGGTGGATTTAACCTGCTGTAGGGGGCGGGTTTTCTGTGGACCAGCCTATTAGAGGGGCATGGAATCCTGATATATATTACCTTTGTTGGAAAGGCCAGTAGGGTAACTCCCGAGGTATAACTTTAGAGTTCACTTCACGTTAAACCACCACGTGAAGGGGAACTCAGCCAACGCCAAGGAACAACTGTGTTTTCTAAATAAAAACATGATTTATGGTACATAACTTTTAATAGCCTTGGCAGACTCGGTTGGGATAGCCCTCGATCAAGGTGTCCCTGATAACTGGGTGTGAAAATGATTTTTGGTACGTGCCAAAGTTTTAAGAAATTCATAAGCCATGTTGATTACTCGATTTATATGAATTAATTTTATTTGATTGAAATGAGTTGAAAAGTGACGAATCACAGTATATTAAACTATTTTATCTGTCTCCATTTACTCAACTTTAGATATTTTAGATGGTATCTGTTTACTCACTGGGATTATATAATCTCACCACCCTCATTTCCACTCATTTCAGGCTCAGTATAGACTGTAGATAGCTGATATCGTCGAAGGCTACAGTTGGCTTTACTTTCTAAAAAACTGTAGGTTTGCAGCCTTCGTTCTTTTTTGTCATTTGGGGGTCCACATGTCACTGTAAATTAAATTTCATATTCTAGTTAACTTTAGTATTGTATGTAGGAATTTATTTTGCTTCTACGCTGTAAAAATTATTTACGCAGTGTTTTAAAAATATTGTTTTATGAGAAAATTGAGTATTTTATTCAATATTTTTTATTTTATTCTAATAGTAATAATTTCATTTTAAATGAAGGTTTTAGATGTTTAAACTTATTTTTTATTATGAATTATGTATTTTGTACTTGCATACTACATTTTAGCGGATTTCGAGATTTTTGAGGAAAAATGACCAAAATGCCCCTATGAGAAAAAAATATTTTTCTATTATTTTGATTTGGAAAATGTTTATAATCTCTCAAAACATAATTTTAGTGACTAATACTCACAGGAGAAGCGAGAAAAACTGATGTTAAGCCTTGCAAAGTTTCGATTGACATTTCGGGTAAAGAATGTCCATCAGGACGTCGCGACGGTTATCACAGGCTCGATGGGAGTTCCAGGTCGTGACAACCATAATGTGAATTAATGCCTAAGTAAGTCCTTGTATCTATCCCAAGCTTCGTATAGTGACTTACCATCAAACTGCATGAACAAAGTAATATCATTCCTCATTTCAGCATTCATTGCTTGAAGGAAGTATTTTGGAAGGAACTTTTGAGCCAGGGCATCCCATGTTGGGATTGAGCCTATGGGTAATGAAATCAACCACACTTTTGCTTTGTCCCTTAATGAAAATGGAAATAATCTTAGTTGAATGGCATCAGCTATGACCCCATTGTGCTTAAATGTGTCACATATCTCTAGGAAATTAAATATGTGAGCATTTAATTTGTCATTCGAAAAACCCCCAAACTAGATTGATGTCCGGATCCTAATAATGATGGCTAACTTGATCTCAAAATTATTTGCTTGAACGGTTGGCCTTCTGATGCTTGATGGGATACGTTGGACTAGACTTGGCAATTTTGGACATGACACGTTAACATGAAACGAGAAGACACGAGTTAAATAGGTTATGGGTTTACCCTTAATTTGTTTCGTGTCTAAACGTGTCTAACACGTTAAGACATAAAAGTTTGTGTCTTAATATGTCAGACACGATAAACATGTTTAAAACACAATTAAACACGTTTACTTAATCGTGTTATCGTGTTTAAATGTGTACACGTAACACGTTTGTTAACCATTTAAACATTAATAGTTAAAGACTATTTTAACCTTATATAAATAATTTTAAATAATTATTTTAAAAAGTTTTTTTAATTTTATAAAGGATATTAATGTAATTATACATACTCAAGTAACTCAACCTTAATTTTTCACCTTTGGTTATTATTTTGGATGAGGCAATGGCTCATGCACGGCGCACCACGGTACCACCAGTCCACCAAACACCAGTCACCGGATTTTTCTTCTTCACCAGATCTTTCTTCTCTTCTTCAATTTCTTTTTCCCCTTTCACTTCAGCAGCTTTAGATTGGGAGTGTTGAGCGGGTTTCTTTAGCAGCTTTTTCCCCTTTCACTGAAACAGAGGTAAGAAGGTTTTTTTTTTTGAAAAGTCTTTAGAAAAATGTCATTTAGCAGTTTATTAGTTCCTGGGTAGCTACCCCTTATATATGAATTTTGTTGGTTTTCTGGGTGGCCTTTCTTGGAGAGTCAGGGGAGGGATATCATAGGGTGAGGTTGGGGTGGGATGTAAGGTGGACATTCTGGAAAGAGGATCGGGTTGTGATGCTGAGTGCGGCTGCGGCTCTCTATCAAGAGCTGATACTTTTGGTTGTTGAATGGTTTTGGACATTTGAAATATTAAGATTACATTTGCTTTTGGAATGGGCGAGTTTGTTTATGGGATTTGTATAGGGAATGCTTGTTCTTATGCATGCAACGATCTATTCTATTTTGTTAAAATATTTGATGTTATTATTATTTTTATTCTGTTATAATTATTTTTATAACTATAGATTTTAAATTTAAATAATAAAATTATATTTAATTGTAAATATTTTTGTTAATCGTGTTAAATGTGTTAATCGTGTTAAACTTGTTATTAATCGTGTCTTGTCATATATTGAAACGTTTAATAAACGTGTTAATCGTGTCATGTCGTGTTACACGTGTGTTAAATGTATACGTGTACGTGTTTTAAATTTAAGACACGAATATTAAACGTGTCGTGTTCATGTTTAGCCTTAACGTGTTTCGTGTCTAAACGTGTCTAACACGCTAACATGAATTGCCAGGTCTACCTTGGACCAGAAAAACAATGTAGTCCCTTAACGATCGAATTTCTTCAACTATGTTATCTTGAACTTGCTGCTCTCTTGGTTGTTCATCCAATATTAAAATAAACAAAACTGTGTTGGCTACCTCGTCTTAGTCTTCGAAATGTCTTTTTGATCTCTAGGTCACACGAGATAATCTCTAGGTTTCATGCTCTCTGTATACAATGTCGAAATGAACCTGAAAAACACAAAAGAAAAAAATAAAGCTTGGTCTAAGATAATCTATTTAATTTAATATTGGCAAAGTAAATAAGAATAACAAATCGCTAGCAACAACATCAAAAACTTGTTGTCGATTTAATGCACACAAGTGCATGTGCCTATACAAGTAATACAAAGGTAAGTTGAGTATTGTTTCCCATAGAGATTTGCACTTATTCTTACTAAGTACTAAATTTATAACAAAATCTATCTTATCGAAGCACCCAATTTTGACTACTTGATTAAAATAAAAATGCTCATTAAAACTAAGTAAATAAAAGAGAATAGAATTTCACTAAGAGAGATATTAATTCAAAAGCCTAAGATTATGGTGTCTTTCAAAACTTCATCTAAATTTCATCATTCTCCTTAACTTAGCTTAATGGAATACATGGCTAACCTAGAAGCTATATTATGTACAAGTCTCTGTCGAGATTGTGCACACATACCTTTTCAAAACTAATTGCATATGTCTATGCAAACTAATTAGAAAAAGTTCATTATGTTCATGTTCTAATATGGCTACCTAAGGTGCTTAGTTATGTGTCTATCCTAAATACGAAACTATCACCTAACTCGGAAATGAATGAACATAGGCTATTTAAAACAATGATTTATTCTAAACTCTCTTTGTCAAGTTGCATTTAGAGCCCAAGACATTGCAACTGGTGATCAAGTAGTCGAAAGCAATAAGTAAAAAATTGAATAAAACATATATAATCCATTAAAAGTAAGGAAAAGTCAAATATGCAAACTATATAATGAAATAACCGATAATCCTAGAAAACAAAATTGGTTCATCATTGTTTCTACAACATACATAATTAGTTCAAGAGAAAAGATTATTTCTACAACAAAAGAACAAGAAAGAATTGAAGAATAAAGAAATATCAAAGCCTTTTTCCATTCTTGATCTTCGGTTGCTTTCAATTTCTTCTCATTTCTTTTGTTAGAGAGCTTTTTCTTTTCTCTCAAAAATTGTCGTTTAATTGCCTCTCCAATTCTTCTCTCTTAATTGTTGAAAATCCTCTATTTATTGTGACACCCAGTACCCTTGTATAGAAATCAATATGACCTTATCAACGAGACAAAGGGGTCAATGGATGCTGAATTAAGTGCCAAAGGATGGAGATGAATGAAAAGAGTATTTTAAGATAAAATATTTCACATGTGAAGAAATAATAGTAAAGTAATAATATTTTTATCGAGAAAAAAATTTCAAGATTAAAGGTGATTCGGATGTGAATTGAGGCAAAGGAAGATGTTTTGGAGCCCTAGAAGGTTAGTGGAAAATTTTAAAATAAAATAATATTTTATTAATAAATTAATGTTAAAATATTAATATTTTATTCGATGTTGAAATTTTCCATGAAGGAGAAATATATGGTCAATCTATGTGGGGGAGGAGAAGGACGAGGAAATTTTAGAGAAAAATGACGTTAATGGGGCCCATGTGTCTTTATTAAATAAAACTAGAGCGGGTAAGTAAATATTTAAATATTACGGTGTTACCGCGTTGAATCATAAATTTGATATTTTATTGGTACAAGTGTTAAGGAAGAAAAATGGAAAGAAATTGGAATTAAAAGATTGTGGGAGGACACAATTAAAAAGGGTGAAAACCTTGGAGGGCAAAACGGTAATTTCCCATAGAGCTTGGTCAAAGCTTCCAAAGGAAGGACTCTCCATCCTTATTCTATGGCCAGCCATTGTGTCCAAGGCACGATCTTCCTCCTTCATCTCCTCCCAACGCCATTTTGTTCCTCCACCATATTAATCAAGATTTTCATTTTCTTTTCCTTATTTTCTTTCTTCTCTTNTCTTATTTTCTTTTCTCTCATTTTCTTTCTTACTCCTTCCTTCTCCTAACTTCTTGGGCATCAAACTTGCAGCTTTTAATTATCACTTATTTGTTTAAATGCTATTTATGCACAATATCCTTCTATTCACTATTTGTCCAACTGTTCAATGTTAGTGAGCCACCTTGCATTTGCAGATGATGTAATTATTTTTTATAACGGAGCTAAGTCATCATTGTAGAGAATATTGTCCTTTTTGCAAGAATATGAGGCGGTATCTGGACAACGTGTTAATCATCAAAAGAGCTGCTTCGTCATTCATAGGAATTTGGCATTATCTAGATGCCAAATCATAGCCCAGACTACAGGCTTTACGTATCATTGTCTTCCTATCACTTATTTGGGAGCTCCGCTTTACAAAGGTTCTAAGAAGGTAGTTTTATTTGATGATTTGATTGACAAAATTAGGGAGCGTATCTCAGGGTGGGAGAACAAAATTTTATCCCCAGGTGGCCGTATCACTTTATTGCGAAGTGTGTTATCTTGTTTACCCATTTATCTGCTCCAAGTTCTTAGGTCTCCTACTTGTGTTGTTGAGAAAATTGAGATATTGTTTAATAATTTCTTGTGGGGAGATTTGGCAGGTAATAAGAGGATGCATTGGACCTCTTGGCAGCAAATCACTTTCCCATCAACTGAAGGTGGTTTAGATATTAAAAGCATAAATGATGTTTTTGAGGCTTTCGGTATGAAACTGTGGTGGCGATTTCAGACTTGTGATAGTTTGTGGGCAAAATTTATGAGACAAAAATATTGTGGTCGGCAGATTCTAGGGTATGTACAATCGAAACTTCATGATTCTATGACTTGGAAACATATGATAGCAAGTCGTACAGTGAGTGATCACAACATGAGATGGCACATTGGCAAGGGGTAGTTGTTTTTTTGGCATGACTGCTGGATAGGGAATAAACCTCCGGTAAATTGATTTCCTTCATTTAACGCATCAATGACAAAAGTTTGCTACTTTTTTTACAAGGATAAATGGGATGTAGATAAACTGAAAATGGTGTCACCAGATGAACTTATTGGGGAGATTTTGAAAATACCGATTGATACATCGAGGGCAGATGTTGCATATTGGGTTCCTACTTCAGATGGACAAATTTCAACTAAAAGTGCATGGGAATTGATTCAGCAACGAAAATCTGCTAACTCTGTTTATAATATTATTTGGCATAAGAGCATCCCATTAACAACAACCTTTTTTCTTTGGCGGCTAATTAACAATTGGATTCTAGTGGAGATGAGGTTGAAAAACAAAGGATTCCAATTTGCATCTAAATGCCAATGCTGTTCTTTGGAGGAAACTCTACTTCATGTCATGTGGGACAACATAGTGGCTAAACAGGTTTGGAATTATTTTGCAAAATTATTTCAAATCTATGTTATTAATTCGCAAAATGTTGTTCAGATAATATGGGCATGGATATATTCTGGTGATTATGTAAAGTCAGGCCATATACGCATACTCTTGCTTGTATTTATTTTTTGGTTCTTATGGGTTGAACAGAACGATGCTAAGCATAGGAATATGGGCATGTATTTAAATTGAGTGATTTGGCGTACTTTGAAACTTATCCATCAGTTATTCTGTGGGGGGCAATTCCAACGTTGGCAATGGAAAGGAGACTTTCAGATAGCACAGATGTAAAGATTACATTTCCAACAGGGACTACAGATTGCTCCCAAATTAATATCCTGGCATAAACCATCGATAGGTGAGTTTAAGTTAAATGCCGATGGTAGTTCTAAAGATGCATTTCAGAATGCTGCTGGTGGGGGACTCCTTCAAGACCATACAGGTAACTTAATTTTTTGTTTTTCTGAAAATTTTGGACTGGCTAACTTGTTACAGGCAAAATTAATGGCTTTACATCGAGGTTTATTCTTATGTATTGAGTACAATATATCTAGCATTTGGATAGAAATGGATGCGAAAATAGTTGTACAAATGATACATGAGGGACATCAAGGTTCCTATCAAACTCGATATTTATTGGCCTTCATCCGTAAATGTTTGAGTGGGCTCACTTTTCGGTTCTCACATATACACAGAGAAGGGAATCAAGCTGCTGACTATCTTTTTAATCAAGGACATATGCATCACAACATGCAGGTATTTTCACAAGCAGAAGGTAAGCTTAGAGGAATTCTTAGGTTAGACAAATTAAATTTACCTTATGTATGATTTAAATAAATGTAAAGGAGTAGTACCCCTAATTTATTTTTATTCGTTTTCCTTTAGTAATTACTTAAACTCTTGTAATAGGAAAGTGTTTAAATTTTATGCTTGCATTCATAAATATGCACATAAAATTACATTTTCCTCACTAGGTGCTTTTCTTAACCCTTATCAATCTCATGTAATTTTGGAGGTTCGGTTTATGTCCCTTTCCCTACTGTACTTAATTTTCTTTGATTTTTAATAAAACAATTATAGGGTAGCTGGGCCCTGCGAGAATTTCCAACATAAAAAAAAAACCTGCAGCTTTTAACCCCAATTTCCAGTACATCTAAACTCTAGGAGAGAGAAAGAAAAAATCTCTTTTCCTTTCCTTTATTTTCTATTTTTACTCCACTTTCAACAACACTCAAATTTTGGCTTCAAATCTTTATTTTTCTTAAGGCTAAAAGGTATATATTTTGAACCCTTGAATTTTTTAATTTATGGGTTTGTAATTTTAAGACTTTATTTTCTAAGTTTCTTCAAATTTTCTTTCCTTGAAATTGCTAGGTTTGGTTAATCTTTATACCTTCAAACACCAAGGTAAAAAAACTTCAAACTTGAACAATTAGTTTAATGGGTTTGTGAATTAGACTAGAATTCTAGGTTAAAAGTTGGGTTAGAGTGTAGATTGTATAGTGTATATTTATTAGAATTATTAAATTCAAATTATGACCTGATGGAGGCTGTTATGGCTTATTGGTAAATATAGAATTTAACGGTATTTTGGGACTACCTGGATTAAGACTTTGTGGGCACTAGTTTTGTAAGGTGGCATTAAGGTGAGTGAACTTGCATTAAAATGTTTTGGGATAAATACATATGTATTTGGTTGAATCACTTGAAATATTTTTATTGAACTTTTCTTTAAATATGCATGGGAACAAGGCCTTGATGAAACGTTTTTATGTTGTGAAATATGAATGTGATGAACTCGTATGGTTCTACATTATGTTGACGTGTATGTTAAGCATTGAATGACATTATTGGATGATAATTGTAATCGTGTGTGTGCGCTGTGGGAGTGCACATGACAGTGATAGTTGTGTGCTGGGTGAAGGCACACACTGATGATATATGCCATGTGCATGATAGTGGTGTGCTGTGTGAGTGCACACACTGATGATATATGCCATGTGCGTGATAGTGGTGTGTTGTATGAGTGCACACACTGATGATATATGCCATGTGCGATGTCGGAGTGCACATGATGATATTGCCTTGTGCGGTGTGGGAGTGCACAGGATGATTCTAGCTATGTGCGGTGTGGAAGTGCACATGAGCTAGTGAGATGGGAGTTGTATACATGTATACACATACATAGAGAGGTTAGGGAAAGTATTATGTGTTTGCATTGAATATTGAATGTTAATATTTGACAAATACTTTCCAAATCGATTTTTACTGCAGCAAAAATGGGTTTTCATTGTGACAAAAAATTCTTTTAATTTCATTGCCCTATTTCTCGCTGCAGCGAGAAACTCTCGAGTGCAAGAGGCCTTACTAGCCCAGGTTTTTGCTTCAGCGAGATTCTTGCTGTAGCGAGAAACTCTTGAGTGGTTGGGTAAAACGCTTACTCGGTTTTTTGTTGCAACTAAATTCATTCTCATTGCAGCGAAAAACTTTTAGGTTGTTGGTTCAAAATTTTGCCCTGAAGTTCGCTGCAGCGAGAATGCCTTTTCGCTGCAGTGAGATTGGCTATGTTATGCTTACCTTGCTTGAACTTCCTAAATGTTTTAAAATGAGTTGAAAACAGCACGGCATCTAGTTTTGTTTATAATATACAAAAATTGCATTGTTTTTAAACTAGTGTATCATGTTTTCGAAAAGCTCTCAGTAACGTTTGCTTGTTCTCGGCC
The DNA here is from genome assembly GCF_000208745.1 of Theobroma cacao. NCBI lineage: Eukaryota > Viridiplantae > Streptophyta > Magnoliopsida > Malvales > Malvaceae > Theobroma > Theobroma cacao. The sequence goes on from NC_030852.1 coordinate 10,695,252, forward strand.
TATGTTCACTCACTGGGTTTATACTCATCCTTTTCAACTTCATGTTTTAGTTTTCAAGTTCTAAGATAGTTGGATCTTAGGTAGAGGCGCTTCCTCCTGTTCATCTTACAGTAGGTTTACCAGAACACTCCATGATAGTATCAACGCCAGAGTTACTCCGCTGATAATCAAGGTCTTTTGTATATATATATGGTTAATGAAATGTAATTCATGAGATTTGTTGTAAACACTGTAGGTTTGGTTTGCATGATAATGTCGCCACAAGTTGGTAAATGGTAATATTATTTTGTTAATGGTATTGTTCAATTGCCATGATTTATTTTCGAAAGGAAAATATTTTTGAAAACAAAGAATTAAGAACCTTAGAGGTAAAAGAAGGATAAGTGGTCTAATAAACAAGTTTCATAGAAAAGCTTACTTGGGCCCAATGGGCCATGCCTATTGGGTCCTTGCACTAGTCATGCCCTAGGAACTGAGCTGTGACATTTATAGCATTCAGAAAACCCTAAAAACTCATTTTCTAATTAGCTACAGACTCATAATCCATGTTAGAGCGTTGTGGCCTTGGTCTAGGGGCACCACTACACTCCTGCATTGTACAATTTTTTGGTTGTTTTTCTACCAATGCTATAGTGCTCCTCCTTGGGCACTATAGTGCTGGACTCTTGGGTTTTTATATGAGAGCCTTGATGCACCCTTGGGCACTGCAGCCTTGAGCTTTGCAAGGGTACAGCACTGGTCCTTGTGCTACCTTGGTGCAATCTGTTGTCTTGCCTCATATTGCAACGTGATTTTCTCCTAACTAGGGGCTGCTTTTTGTGAAATGGTAAACATGAATGTTGTAGGTATACCTCTTAGATTTCTTATGGTACAAGAATCATGTTGATTGGATTTCTATAGATCAAGTTATGTCTGAATTACCGTAACATGTTCAATGAAAATCAGTATTTAATCTCCATTGCATAGTTCATCTTTATGTAACTTCATGCAATTGAAAACCTGCAAACACAAGGACTAAATTAGAAATGGCTTAAAATAGGGCTTTCAACATGAAAATAATGTAAAATTACATTAACTAAAGTAAGTTCACATGTTTTAAACTAGTCAACTAAAAATATAAAAATTATCTAAAACTACTTAAATTACAAGGACTTAGCTACATTGATATCCCAAAATGTGGCTAAATAACTATATATAATATAGTTATCACTTTCCTCCAACAAAGATAATGAAGATGAGGAATGATATTACTTGGTTTAAATAGTTTTATGGTGAGTCGTTGTATGAAGCTTGGGAGAGATATAATGACTTACTTAGGCCCTGTCCTTATCTTCGCCTTCCAAAATGGCTCCAAATGTAAGTGTTGTACAATGCATTGAGTGGTCAAGTAGGAACCACCATTGATGCTACTATTGAAGGAGCTTTGATGGCGTAGTCCATTGATGATGCATATGACCTATTGGAAGAGATGGCATCAAACAACTACCAATGGCCATCGGACCAACCTACGTATAAGAGAGTAGCTAGAGTTCTCGAAGTGGATGCCATCATGGCATTAACCATATAGGAAGCTGCTCTAACTAAACAATTTGATTATTTTGGCACTAATCCTATTCAAAGTCCTTTTGTAGGTTATGAATATTGTGGAGATGGACATGCTAGTCATCAATGTCCAATTAACAACATAGAAACTATGTAGTTTGTGAAGAACAAACAACAAAATAACCCTTTTCTCCAACACCTATAATCCCCAATAAAGGAACCATCCAAAGTTCTCATGGGAAAACAATCAAGGAGCATCAGCTTCAAGGCTAAACATTTGCCTTAGTTTTCAACAGTAATCGATAGCCCCTATTTTGGATAAGAAACCATCAATGGAGGAGTTATTGATGTTGCACATGACCAAGACAAATTTCTTCATTCAAAGTCAAGTAGCCTTGTTGAGAAACCTTGAGACACAAGTTTGTCAATTGGTATGCTCAATAAACAATATAGCTCAAGGGACTTTGCCTAATGATATAGAGGTAAATCCAATGAAGGAATGTAATGAACATGTCAAGGCCATCACTTTAAGAAGTGAGAAGGAAGTTGAAAGTAATTCAAAGCAAGGTAAACAACCAGACAAGTTTGATGAGAAAGAGATAGAGATGGTGATTTCTGACAAGTAAAGTCAAGATAATGAAGCAAAGGCAAACCTATTGCTACCACCCTTTCCTCAGTGTTTTTAGAAACAAAAGTTTGATAGGCCCTTCCAAAAATATCTTGAGGTATTCAAAACGTTGCACATCAAGATTCTTTTTGCAGAAACTTTGGCCCAAATGTTGTCATATGTGAAGTTTCTAAAGGACGTATTGACGAAGAAGAGGAAATTAGAGACAATTGTACTTACTAAGGAGTGCAACGCTATAATTTAGAACAAGCTTCCACCAAAGCTTAAGGACTTACGAAGTTTTTCTATCCTTTGCTCAATTGGGAATTTTAACTTTTCAAAAGCTTTGTGTAATTTGGGTCTTAGTGTCTCAATTATTGCTTTGGGTGTTGATGGGAAACTTGGACTCAAAAAGATTTAACCTACTACAATCACCTTATAGTTAGCAGATAGGACAATAAGTCACCCTTTTGGGATTATTAAGGATGTCTTGATTAAAGTGGGGAAATTGTACATTCTAGTAGAATTTCTTATACTTGAGATGGAGGAGGATCGAGAGTTTTCAATCATACTAGGATGTCCATTCTTGGTCACTAGAGGCATACTCATCGATGTAAAAAAAGGCAAAATAGCTTTCAAAGTTGGAGAAGAGGCAATTAAATTTACTATCTTCAATGCAACTAAGTACTCTTCATCCACAATTCATTGTTCTAGAGTGCACTTAGTCAATAAATGTAAAGGTAAGATTACTCCACCACTGCCACTTGAGGAAGCACCAAACCTTGGTGCTTGATTTTAAGGTTGGGCAATAAGTCTTGTTACTTTACAAGTCCCACTTCAAGCTTTTTCCATGGAAGCATAAATTAAGATGGTTAGGCCCTTTTAAATTGACTAAGATTCATTGGAAAGATAAGAGAATGGGCTATAATTTTCATGTTTACCACTTCACCTAGTTTAGAGAAAATTCAGGTGAAAATCATGTCTGAAGATGATAGACATATATAGATTACACACAAGGTAGCATGGTGATTAAGGTTGTGGTGCTGAGTCACTCAAAGTCGCGGTTCTGAAAGGACCAATGCCACAGCACTAGAAGCTGGTGGCCATAACATTGGGCTAGATGGAAGCATCATACTAAAGGTCGAGAGCACAATGCAGCCATGCTACCAAAGCTTGTCACAATGCCATGGCACCACCTCGGTTTTCAAAATTAAAAATTCTGATGGGTAATTGGAAAGTAAGGTATCTTGGACATATTTAAAGAACTTTTTGAGAGGATTCAAAGGGGGAGACGGCAACAGCTCTTTTGGAAAATTAGAGCTACAAATCAATCAAGAATTTAAGAGCAATTGAGAAACAATCGCAATCAAACAGGCTTCAACATTAGTTTATTTATTTTCTTTTTTGTTTTTCTTATTTTCTTGTTTTGAATTCATGGCTAAATTTCTTTGGATAGTGTTTTATTTAGATATTATGAACTAATTTGCTTATCTAGGATTATGGTGGATTTTAACATGTAGCCTGAATACAGGTTTTTCTGTTATTATTCATGAAGGGGTATTATTTTGCTTATTTAAATCTATTCTTAATGCCTTTAATTGCCTAGTTAATAAATAATTGATTTGCAAATCTAATTGAAACTCAACAGAGAGATTTTAGGTTAAATTGATATTTGAATAGTTTTTGTTCATGTCACTTAGGTGATCTGATTTGTGATTCGGGTAGACATACACCAATTGCCATACATAGCTAACTCAGGATGCTTACTTAATGAACTTAATTTAATTTATTCCTATAGACATATAGTGAACTGAGTAAGTTAGGTATTTGTACAAGCATCTCGAAAGAGACTTGTCCATAGCTTTGGATTCTAGGTTAGAAAAATCACCCAAGAAAGATAAATAACAAAAAAAGCTGGAATCATATGAAATGTTGAATGAACCCATGATTGTAAGTCTTTAATCTACTACTTTTCTCAACATATTTAGTTTTTGCTAGTTAATTTATTATTTTTTTAATTTTTTCTTTGATTAGCTTTTCAATTATTGATTAGCTTAAATAAGATTAATTTGTTATATAATTTTAGTACTTAGCGAAACTTTAGAAACAAATCCTTGTGGGAACGATAATATAGACTTGATATTTATATTACTTGGCTGATATGTATACTTGCATGTGCAAAATTGACTACAGTCGGTAGCTCACAGAGTTAATTGAGGCAAGGTTCACTTTGCCAACCAAAGCACCCTATGGTCTACTTATCTTCTTCCAATGGAAGCATGATGGCTCCTTGCACTTGTGCATTTACTACTGAGCACTAAACAAGTTGGCCATCAAGAACAACTACTCAATGCCTAACACATTGAGCTGTTCGACCAACTAGGTGAGGCCAAGTTCTTTTTTAAACTTGACCTAGGTTTGAGGTACTACCAGGCAAGGATAATCGAGGATGACCAAGAGAAGATTGTCTGTGTGACACGTTACGGTAGCTTTGAGTTCTTAGTGATGCCTTTCGACTTGACTAATGCCCTGCAACATTCTGTACGCTAATGAGCAAGGTACTATCATGGTTCCTTGATAAATTTGTGGTTGTCTATATTAATAACATTGATGTCTATTGTAGGATCGATGGGGAGCACACTGAGCACTTACGAGTTCTGTTTGAGACGCTACGGCATCACCAGCTCTATTTCAAATGGGCAAAGTGCTCATTTTCCCAAGACAAAATCCCTTTCCTTGGCCATATTATTGGGGGAGGCTTGATTTGGATGTAAAAGGCTAAGGTCTGTGCCATTGATGAGTGGGAACAACCCACTAAGGCGACTAAGTTAAGGAGTTTTTTTAGGCTTGCGAACTACTACCGTAAGTTTGTGAGCAACTCCTCCAACAGTGCAACACTTTTGACCAACTTGTTACGTAAGGACCTTGTATGGCATTGGAGCCCAAATTGTAAGTAGGTATTCTAGCGGCTAAAGCAAGCCATGATTAAGGACTTTGTGTTACGGTTGCCTGACGTTGGTCTATTGTATGAGGTGCACACTGATGCTTGAGACTATGCCATATCGAGTTCTTAATACAAGAAGGCCACTTGATAGGCTATGAGAGTAAAATGCTCAATGACATTAAACGGTGCTACATTACCTAAGAGAAGGAGATGATAGCATTGGTCCACTACCTGAAGATGTGGTGAAAACTGACAATGTGGCAAACAAATTTTTCTAAACCCAAAAGAAGCTTACCCTCAGGTAAGCTAAATGGCAAGTCTACTTGGCAAAGTTTGACTTTACCCAAGCCAAGCACCGCCAACTAAGTTGCTGGCATTGAGCCACAAGGTAGAGTTGGCAACCATTAACCAGGTGTGGGATGAGACGCTAGCCAAGATATACGTAGGGCCTAAGTGAGACAACACTACATAGGCCATAGTCTAGTGTGCTATGAAGGCTAAGACACAGCAGTTTTGGCATGATGGTGACTTGTTGATTACCAAGGCGAATCGTGTTTATGTGTTGAGCGTTGATGGGCTACACAAAGAGATCTTGCGAGAGTGTCATGACTCCTTATGTGTAAGGCCCCCTGGAGTTGAGTGCATCGAGGCTTTGATAGCGGCACGTTACTACTGTTGTAAGCTAACTAAGGATGTGGAGGCTTATGTGTGGACATGACTAGTCTATGAGTAGGATAAAGTGAGTAGCAAGGATCAACAGGCTTGCTTGAGCATCTGAAGTTGCCAGACTAACTGTGGCAGTCTGTATCCTTGGATTTTATTACTATCATTTCTACAGTTGATGATTATGGTGCTATTATGGCTGTGGTGGACAAGTTTAGCAAGTATGGGACCTTTGTACTAGTGACCAAGCAATGCCTAACTAAAGAGGCAGCCTAGGTGTTCATAGCCCATGTGGTGAAATTATGGGGTGTGCTAGAGAGCCTGATGAGTTGTCAGGATAGGAGATTCACAGTCAAGTTCTGGATCGAGCTGTTCAAGCTTTTAGGGTCCAAGCTCTATTTCTCGACTAGCTTGTACCCCTAGACAGATGGCTAAATTGATCGAAGGAACCACTTGCTTGAGACCTGTCTATGGCATTTTGTCCACAACACTTAGACAAATTTGCTCAAGCAATTAGATGTTGCCTAGTTTGGCTACAACTTGTAGCAACTAGAGTCAACAGGCAAAAGTCCTTTTGAGGTAGTGATAGGGCAACAGTCCATGACCCCTAGTGCCCTAGTTAGAAACTATGTAGGACCAACACCAATCGCATTCCGCTATGCCAAGTAGTAACATGAGAAACGAGACTTTCCCATAATGAGCCGATCTTAATTTGATCATCCGTAACCAAAAAGCTACAAAAGGGTCTAACTAGAAGGTATGAAGGGCCCTTTCACATTGTGAAGAAGGTTGGTTGTATAGCCTACAAGCTAGAGATGCCACTAGAGCCCAAAGTCCTCTCGGTGTTCCATGTCAGTACACTTAAGCCTTAGCATGTAGACCTTAATGACTTAAGCAAAGGCCAATGCTAGGGGCACCCAATGCTACAAAAGGCATCATATGACCAGGAAATCAAGGAGATATTAGGTGAGAAGATCTTGAGGAGAAAGAACCACTGCCCATAGCATCAGGTTCTGGTTAGATGGAAAGGGTAACCAACTAGTGAGACAAGTTGGTAGCCTACCTAGCCACGGTGGTAGTTTGAGGATTTAGTGGAGTACTTCCACGTTTAGCAAGCAACAAAGGCTTTGCCAGCATAATTGGGGGAGAGTGTCACACCCATTTTATGCATGGCAGTAAGGTAGCTCAATGGCAATGGCCTAAGGCTTGATAGTAGGTGAGCTAGCTCGATGGTGGATGAGCAATGTGGGCTGACTCTAAGATTTTCTACAAAGGCAACATTGCGGCATGCAGCTAGTGCACAGTAAGCTTGTGTGTGACACACAAGAACAAACTAACATGTAGTGCATGACACACAAGAGTAGACTAGTGTATAGTTGAGGTGTTGGAGCAGACTAGTACACATAGAAGGCAACAAGGCCATAAAGTGCGTGGGAATCACTAGCTAGCTCATGGGCTCAGGGGCAGCCTTTGCTAGTCATTAAAGGGGAGCCTTGAGGCATATCAAAGTGGCCCACTAGGGTTCAAAATGCTGCCAAGTTGTTAGGAATAGCCCTATAATGGCTCCAAGGGGTTTGTGGCCTATAAAAACCCCTTAAGTCACCTCATTTGTTACTAAGGACTGTTGTACTTAGTTTTTATGCCATAAAACTCTCTTATTGTTCCCAAAGTTGACTTTACACTTGTTATGCTTGCCATAAATGATCCTAACTTAGTCTATTTGAGAAGGCTGCCAGCCCATCTAAGAGCCTTTGAGTAAAGTAAAGGCTTAGTCGCACGAGTCAAGAGAAAACCCTCGAACAAAAACACTATTCACATAAGTCATTCAACACTAGGTCCTTCATCTTATATATACACTTTTACAAGTTCAAGAATATTATTTTTTATTTTTAAAAAAAATATAAACCTTTCTTTGTGACAAATAAATTTTTGAAAATGAAGTCCTAAAATAATGCACATTTCTCTTCAAAATATTCTCCAATCGTTCTCACAAAGCCAAAGCAAATGATGTTTTTGAAAGCCAAAATTAATATTTCAAAACAAATTTCAAAGACATAGTTGACTACTCTTGTAAATAAGTGAACTAGATTCGAGATTAAATTACTTTAAAATGTGTTTTAGAAAAGACATAGTCAACTATATGGTTAAGAGGATCAACTAGCACAAGCATTTAAGTAGTTCAAACATGCATATTTGAAAAACCATAGTTGACTATACCCCGTGTACAATCTACTATACCCGTTGGTTTCTTAAATTCCTTAAATCCTTCACTCTTTCAAATTTATCCTCTTTTCCAAATTCATTTCTCCTTTTACGTTCATCAATTTTGGGTCCTCTAGATTCTTTGTGTCCATTAAAAGCTCTCGGCCACCATTCAATATAAATAGGGAACTTTGCTTCAAAACTAAATCATCCAAAAATCTAGAAAACCACTTCTATAGTGCATAGTCTAGAACCAAAAAGTTCTGCATAACTAAGTCTTCATACTTCTTAATTGCTGTTTGCTTCAAAGTTCTCTTTAATGGCACCACCGTAAACATAAAAAAGTTTATGCTTAATTATATGTTTCAAGTGCAGACTTTGTTGACTCAACTGCCTTTGAAAGATATCGAAATGGACTTGTTTCAAGAAAAAGTCTACCATGGGTGGGTAATTGATCTTGGTTTTCTCGACGAGTTTGGTTCTCCTTATAATGCAAATTTTAGACTTTAGGATGATATAATTACTTAAGACTAAATATTCCTGTTTATTAGAAGTTTGTTAAAGTATTCTATAGTAATGCTAGTACACAATATAAAGATGACGACAATGTGGTCAAAACTTATGAGAATGCATGCACTACTTACATCATGGGTAAAATACTTAAGATAACACTAGAGTTGATTAGAGAAGGTTTCGACTTACAATGTGCACCTGATGCTATGACCTATATTAGTGACAATTTAACAGTGCAAGATTTAGAAAGAGAATTCTATGTCCATAATGTGGGTGCTACTAATTCATGCACTAGATTATCCATGATGGATAGGATACTACATCTTATTATTAGCTAGACTTTGAGGTCAGTACCAAGCTATCACTCATTAATTTTTGGGGAGGATTTATGGTTCATATATCACATTAAGCTTCAAACTCTTATAGATTTGGCTCATTTCATATTTTCATATATGAGGAAAGTTGTGATAGGCACTAAGTCTAGTGTAATGTATGGCAAAGTCATCACTTAGATACTTGCTCATATTAACATTGATGTCTTTTCCATGGATGATACTACTTCTCAACCCAAGATCAAACATCTTGGCTGTTGGTATATGCCCTTGAGCCAATTGGATTGATCAAAAAATATATATTGTCATTTAATGCACATTTAATTGCATAATTATATGTGATAGAGGTTTTCCTTCATATTAGTGCAATAATAATGTTAAGCCTAGCTCTACAATATGTTTATTATGCCATTCCTACATAAGAATGAATGTTTGCTTACTTGGGTACCTCGAAAATCGTTAAAGGATGGTATTGTACCAAATGGTACAATTAAGTTGAATCAAGCCTCGAACTAGTCCAAAGAGAGATTTTAAGATGAAATTGAGAATTTTAAAGCCCCATAATGACTTAAAATGGTGATTCGGAGTTTGAGGACTGATTTGGAGTCAAATTGGAATTTTCATGACCTAGGGGCAAAATGGTCATTTTGCTACCTGAGGTTAAGATATGAGTGTTTGATGAAATTTTTGACTAAGACTGATCATTTGGAGTATAATTTGAGTTTGAGAAGTGAAAATTTTTAATTCCGGCATTTTTTCGAGCATAAGGGCAAAATAGTCATTTTGCCACCTCAAGGGCAAAATTGTAATTTTACACCATCCAACACTTGTCCAGCACATGTATTTTACCCAATATTATCATGGATAATTGAGAAAATTTATATGGTTGAGAGAGATTGCTTAATGGGTAAGTATGACACATGGACTAATGGAATGGTGACACATGGCAAATTTTTGTCCATTTAATATTTTCCTTTATAATGCCAATTTGAACTCTTCCACGTTCATTCTTATGGCCAGCCATAGCAAGAAAAAAGGAAGAAAAGAAGAACAAAAACCCTAGAGTGAAAATTCAAGAGAAAATTGGTGGATTTCAAGTAATCAAGCCATCAAAGGTGAAATTTCTTAACTCTAGCTTGTGATATATCTTTCCTATGCATTATTTTGCATTTTCCATGGTTGAATCACAAGATATCATGAAGGATAGTGTGTTGATCAAACCCTAGGAGAGAGAATTTGATGAAGATTTAGATAGATTTTTAAGATATATGGATGTTTTTAGTTGTTTATGGTGTTAAGTGTAAGAATTAAGCTTGAAATTCACATATTCCTCAAGAGTTCATCATTGGCCGAATCTTCCTTGTAAAGTGTTGATGGTGGATTTGATTTATTTCAAGTGAATTGGTTAGGAAATGATGAATTACGGTGAGAAAACCAAGTAGGAAAAATCATAGTGTTGATGCACTCACCATGGCCGAAATTCTCAAGAAGAAATGTGAGGATGGTTTTGTTAAATTTTATGTTATTTAACTTGTGTTTGGTGATTTGAAGTATTGGGAGAGAAATGGAATTATTTGGAGTTGAATTGGACGTATTAGCCAATTAATCAGGTGATAGATCGAATTAGGCCAACACCGCATGTAGACGATAATTTGAACAATTCGCGTTCCATATCATGCATTCATATAGAGTTTAGATTAGTTTTATAACGATTTAGCACCAATGTGGTAAATTGCTTGATTTTGCATTATGTCTAGGTGGTGAATCCTCCGAAAAAGGGCAAAGAAATTGCACCCGAGGATCAATAGTCGGAGTACTCCAAAATTCAAACTCCTGATACAGTGAGTAACCTTATTACCGTCTTAATTATCTAAAGTAGTTTTTATTGGTTTTTTTGTGATTTTAAGAAAAATGAGTTTAAATGGAAAATCTTTATGTTTTATAAGCAAAATGTGATTAAATGAAATGATTTTATAAATTGTCTTGAAATTGAATGATGGCTTTGAAAATATAGTAATTGGAGACCATTTGATGTATTGTGAATTTATGGTTTTAATTGATTGGCTTATGGTAATATTGGCATGAATGGTTGAATTGGTAAATGTACTGAAAATGTATGAACTGTTGATTTGCCTTGAGAGGCTGTAAAATAAAATAATTGCCATGTCATGCTGTTGAATTTTATTGAATTGGTGGGTTATAAATTAGTCGATGCAGTGGACGGGTTCCGTGGACCAACTTATTAGAGGGGCACGGTAACCCTATTATATTCTTACCTCAGTATGAGAGGCGTGGATGGATAACTCCTGAGGTTAACACTTTAGAGTTCACTTCACGCTAAACCATCACGTGAGGGTGAACTCAGCCTACGCCAAAGAACGGCTATGTTTTCAAAATAAAAATATGATTTATGCGTACATGACTTTTTAATAGCCTTGGTGGACTCGGTTGGGATAGCCCTCAGCTAAGGTATCCCTGATAACTGAGTATGATAATGATTTTGGCACGAGCCAAACTTTTCAAGAAATCATAAGCCTCATTGTTTATTTAGGTGAAATGAATCTATTTTATCTTATTAAAATGAGTTCGAAATGCTGTGAATCATTTTTATGCTAATCTATTTTATCTGTCTCTATTTACTCAGGTTTAGATATTTTAGATGATATTTGTTTACTCACTGGGATTATATAATCTCGCCACCCTTCTTTCCATCCCTTTCAAGCTCAGGATAGTCGGTAGATAGCTCACTTTGTCGAGGGCTACAGTTGGGCTTGCATCCTCAAAAATTGTAGGTTTACCGCTTTTGATACTTTTGGTCGTTTGTGGGCCCATGTGTCACTGTAAATTAAATTTTATACTTTGGTTATCTGTATTACAGTATGTATGAATTTATTCAGCTTTTACGCTACAAAAATTATTTATCGGTAACTCTATAAATATTATTTTATAAGAAAATAGAATATTTTATTGAATATTTTTATTATATTCAAATAGTCATAATTTCATTTTAAATAAAGGTTTTAGACGTTTAAACTTATTTTTGATTATGAATTATGTGTTTCATACTTGCATACTACATTTTTAGCTGGTTTAGAAATTTTTGGGAAAAAATGACCAAAATGCCCTTGTGAGACAAAAATCATTTTTTTATTGATTTAAGTTGAAAATAGCTTAAAATCTTATAGAACATGATATTTGGAAATGGTTACTTATAGGGGAAATGAGAAACTGATATTAAAGCCTTGCTGGATTTCGGTTGACATTTCGGGTAATGAGTGTCGATCGGGACACCGTGGAGGTTCTCACGGGCTCGAGGGGAGTACCGGGTTGTGACAAATAAGGAGTTATTAAGTACTAATTGGATGAAGCCCATGGAACATAAAGGCCTTGCAAGAGAATTGTAAAGTTGTTACAATTATGAGATTACTATGCACCAAAGCCATGTTCTGAAAATTGTTCCTAGTCATTGTATTGTCAAGATAGGTGTCACGACCCAAATCTTGGGCCATGACCGGCGCATGGGCCTAATGGACGTAGTCCACTAAGCCCAAGCAAGCCTATTAATATAACCTTTTCACCATTCCATTAAAAGTTGCTAAGTTACATTTTATAACTTTGAAACAAAATAATATTAAACATTGCGATCTCATAGTGGCATACCAATCAAGTATACATTGTCTACAACATGTATCTTAATAATTTACATCAAGTTTGTCTATACATCTCAAAAAGAAGACTCGATTTCCAGCGGAGAGACCCGAGTGATGTATGGCTACTGAATGCCGAGATACCTATCAAGGAAACGAATCTACAAGGGCACCTTGACCTAATTACCGGCTACCTCTTGATCTGAAAACATGAAGTTGAAAACGGTGAGTATAAACCCAGTTAGTGAACAAGAAAGGGAACAAGCATATCATAAGAAATGTTTAACGAAATCATGATACATTCAGTTTTCAAAACAATGCAATTTATTTTAGTTCTTATTAAACCCCTCATGTAAACCCCACATGAGAAAAAAATCACTTATTTAAAAGAGTCCATGCTCAACAAAGGATTTGGAGAGTGAAAACTTTAATAGCATTCATGCGAATCAAGTCAAATAAATGACAACTCCTCGCTGTAGCGGAAAAGCATTCTCGCTACAGCTAAGCCATAGCGAGAATGAATTTTTGCTGCAACGACACTGGACTTAAATATCATCTAGTCGAGGGTTTCTTAACTAGCCGTGGGTTTCTCACCAAACCTCCTCATTTTAAACTTAATTCATTTATTCCTAAATGTTGGAAGTCCATGCTAAATTATGGTACCAAAGAAATGGAAAATAGGGCAGCAACAGAACCAAATGAGGAGCAAAACAGAAAGTTTTTCGCTGCAACGAGATTCATTCTCGCTGCAGCGAAATTTTTGGTCTCAAACAGAAAGTTTCTCGCTATAGCGAGAAGCTACAGTAACATTCTCGCTTCAGCAAGATTTCGACCAACACCACCCCTCCAAACCCGAGAGTTTCTCGCTGAGTCTCGCTACAACGAGAAACAAAGCACAAGCAAAAATTCCCCCATTCCCTCAAGCAGGGGCCACCCTGTTCACATGACCAACACAACATGAAACTCATATAATTTCCTAAAGTTTAACATGTCAAATTTCAAATGCATTTCCAACCATTTACATATTCATGAACTTTCTATAACACACATATTTATACATGTATATATATATATATATTCATCATCAAACACACTCTCCCGTCGTCATCAGCTCATGTGCACTCCCCATTAGCACATGGCTGGGTCATCATCGGCTTATGTGCACTCTCACTCTCACATAGCCGAGTCATCATCCGCTTATGTATGCTCCTACTCGCACATAACCAAGTCTACATCAACATACAAAGTAGCACCCAATGCATATCATGCATATTATCATATTGTGAAAACACATAAACTATTGTATAGCACATTTTCACAATATAAAATCACTTCACCAATGGCTTGTTCCCAAGGTACATTTTCAAAGAAAAATGGATAAAATCTTAAAAATGTCTGTATAATTGCATTCACATTCCCAAAACAAATTTTCAAACGCAAGTCCACTCACTAGTATTGTTGAGCCTTTAACCGACTCTAACTTCACTAATGGTCCAATTGGGACAGTGTGGCTTCTTTAGAACCTATCATCACATTAACATCACCATTAATTCAAGCCACATACTTGCAAATTCTAAAAGTTATCTCTTAGCTAGCTTTCAATTGCCATTTAAATGCCTATCCATTTTCACTATCCTATTACTCTAAAGTTAATTAACAATCTCAACTACAAAGTATTTACAAATTCAAATCTCTAATCATTCTCAACACTAAAACTTCAACTCTAATTTACTACTCACCTTAATAGCTTTGAAACTTTGAAATTTTTTCCAACAATTCTCCAAACTATTGCAAAGCTTCCCCTTTCTCTCTCTAAAACACCTAACTAGTGAGAGAGTGTATGGAAACAAGATTTTTTTCAAGGGTTTTAAAGTGATAGAATGGAAGAGCACAAGGGTTTATGGAAAAGGTGCACCAAAAGCATGAAATTTGGAGTTAGAGAGAGAAAGTTATGAAAATTTCACATCAAGCTTCCATGGAGCATGGAAGCAACGTGAGATCGAAGAAGAAGAAGAAGAAAAGCTGTTGGAGAATGTATAAGCTGCTAGAAAGAAGAGATATTTATAGCCTATGCTTATCCACTCTACTTAAATTACCAAAATGCCCCTCTACAAATTAGCTTATTCTCCTCCAATCTTTTATGCAATCTTTTTACTCCTTTGACACTGGGACAAGGTCCATAACGGTCTAGAAATGCTCGGGTTCATGAAAACTTAAAAATTCTTACCCAATGTGAAAAATGACCATTTTACCCCTACCGTAAAAATCATCAAAATTTTTGTTTCCTTGTCATTTTACCCATATTTTTATCATTCATTTACGCCTTAGGCCTACTTAGGCCATAATATTGTTTAAAATCTTACTTTTATGGGCTCACTAAAGAAATAACGAAATTACCCTGATAAGGGATATCACGTATATTACTAACTAGGAGTCTATAAAGGTCAAGGTCTCACAACAGAGCATTGACAATGCTCAAAGACTGGTACATGTTAAGTCTCCTTACTTTGGAAGTAAGCAATCGATCTCATAAATTGAAGTATATGGGATACTTGAGGATAACATGTACGTGCTTGTTAAAGAACAAGTTCACTGAACATGACCCGCTATGAGAACTCAATTTGGTGTTTCACTCAAGTGTCTAAGGAAAATGTTCTCATGTGATAGTCGTGCAACTAGTCCTTGGCCTTGAGACACCAAGTCATCTTGTATGGGGAATGACATAGTTTGATTTCATCCCTACGGGTCTGGAGGGGACCAGATGCCTAAATAAGGTGCTTTTGGGTATGCCATGAAGCATGCAAAGGTGAATGAGTGGTTAAGAGAGGATTCATCACCCCAAGTGATATGAGGAATGTATCTCACTTGTTCTTAATTCTTGATTAACTTGTATAAAGTCTTTGGCCAAAGCATGATGAATTTGAGGAAAGTTAGTTTCCCAAATTCATAAGGTTAGTCATGAATTATGAGAACTTATATGGAATGTTATAAGTAGACATTGAGCCATACTTAATGTCATATCCAAGATATTTAATGAAAGGACCGTATTGCACTGAGAGGCTTATCACTGAAGGCCTTTGTCAAATTCTTTAATTGACTTTCTAACATTTTGGTGGTCATGATGTATTGCTAGATGCCACTCATGATCTATAAATATATATTAATTATCAAATTGATATTTGATTATGATTTATATTTATTGCCAACATGTTAGAAGCCTAATGGATCACACACATTAAGTGACATGATTGGGATTAAATAAGGATAATTAATTAAGTTGTGTTGGCTCCATTAGTTTTTGATGATAATAAAACATTCCCATTTATTTGTGTCTAATACCTTTACTTGAGCGTACAGGGAATTAATATATGAAATTAATTTATTAACTCTTAAAAAAGTATTTTTGAAAGAAAAAGAAGGATAAAATCAACAAGATGTAATTGAATAACAAGGAAGACTAAGTGCTCTTTGCCAGAATCTATAAACCAGAAATAGAACCAACTTAGTCAACCAAGTTAGTCGACTAAGAGCTCTTTGTCTGCAATTTGAACCAGAGCACTACAAGACAGATTAACAGCTAGAACTCATCCTTAACTGCTTCCAACAGATCTAAACTGCCAAACTACCATCAGAGTTGCATCTCCAAGTATAAAAGGGTCTTCCAACAGTGAGAAACAAGCTTTTAAGAAGCCTTGAATGAGATTTGAGTTATAGAAAGTAGAAAAACCATAAAAGCTTCACTGCACTTGTCTGCACTTAAACGTCTACTTTTTGCATTTGTATTTTGCTCTCAATTTTGTACCAATCATATCAACCAGTGATCATAGGTACTTTCTTTTACTACTTCTCTTGTATTCTTAGAGTGAGGAAGTCGCTCTATAGGGTTTTTCAAGCTTGGGATAGCTTGATTGTTGTAGGTTATGGTTGAGCCTTGGAAAACCACTATTGGTTTTAGTTTAACTTGTGAAAAACTAGTGTAAAAGGTTTTGGTTGAGCTTGGTAAAAGCCATTGTAAAAGCTTGGTGGAAGTTTGTGAATTTCACTAACTGTTAGTGAATTTGTGGGAAAATCCTTGGTTGGATAATCAAGGTAGTGGATGTAGGTCTTGGACCAAACCATTCTAAATTGCTGTGCATTTTATACTCAATTTTTGTTTTCTTAAGTTCTGGAAATTAGTTTCCAATCTTGTCAAGAGCCAAATTGTGCTATTCACCCCCCCTTAGCACATATTATAGGGACCAATAATTGGTATTAGAGCTAGTTCCCTATTTTTAAGGCTTAACATCCTTTAGGAGGATCCAAATGGCTCAACAAAAAACTATAGTTGTTGAGGGACAATCTATAAACAAACCACCTCTGTTTGATGGCTTCAATTACCTTTATTGAAGCACAAGAATGTCAATTTATATTAGGGCTGTAGATTATGAAATGTGTGACGTCATAACTGATGGACCTTTTATGCCCTTAACCGTGAATGTAGTGGCAAATGAGTTGATGCCCAAGCCATTGTTTGAATGGACTGAGGCTGAAACTAAGAAAGTTTAAATAAATTTTAAGGCCATCAACACATTACATTATCCTTTGACCCCTATTGAATTTAACAAAGTCTCAAGCTGTACAACAGCTAAACAAGTGTGGGAGAAACTTAGAATAATCCATGAAGGGACTTCCCAAGTCAAGGAGTCCAAAATTGCTCTCTTAACACATAATTATGAAATGTTAAAGATTGTGCCTAGTGAAGACATCACCAGCATGTTTGATAGGTTTACAAACATCACAAATAAATTGAGTCAGCTAGGCAAGCCTATCCCTGAACATGAATTAGTTAAGATACTACTTAGAAGCCTATCAAAATCTTAGAAACAAAAAGTGACTACCATTAGAGAGGCTAAAGATCTGAACATCATCACACTTGATGAGATTTGTGGTTCTCTTCTCACTCATGAGCTGGAGCTCAAAGAAGAAGAAGAAGAAGACTGAAGGGAAGCAAAGGAAAAGTAAAAGAGTATTGCACTCAAAGCCATCATCCTTGAAGAAGAGTTGGAAGAACTTTCCTATGATGATCATGAAGAATTAGCTCTAGTTGCAAGAAAATTCAGAAAGCTAATGAGCAAGAGAAATCGAAGGCTAACTAGAAGAGGTTTCAGGAAAGACCAAGGTGCCTCATGGAAAAATAGAAACAAAATTGACTCCCACAAAAAGGAAGAGCTCATCTGCTACGAGTGCAAGAAACCCGGTCACTTCAAGTCTGAATGCCCATTGCTAAAAGATGAAACTCCCAAGAAAAGTAAGAAATCCAAGAAAGTAATGGTGCCTGCTGAATGGTCGAATAGTGACACTTCAAGCTCTGAAACTGATGATGAAAAATCTGAAAAAAGAGCAAACATTTGTTTAATGGCACAAGAGGATGAAACAGAGGTACCTTCATCCCCCTGCATTAATTCTTATGATGATTTACAAGATGAGTATGAGTGCTTGTATGATGAATTTGAAAAACTTTTTTCAAAATACAAATCATTAAACAAAAAGGTTGTATTACTTGAAAATGATTTGGAACAAATCAAACAAGAATTCACTTCTGTTTTTGAGCAAAGAAATATTTTGCAAATTGAATAAGAACACTCAAAAACAGACTTTGAGGTTTTAAAATAAGCATTGGAAAACAAGTCTGAAGCTTTGCAAATAACTCTTGATGAAAATACAGCTCTTAAATGTTTGAAAAATGAATTTTCAAAAAGATATGCATACCACAATAAAAATTCAGCTAAAGCATTACCTAAATGTTATAATTGTGGTAAACATAGTCATTTATCATCTGACTATTTTAAGAAAAGAAGCGTGCAGAAAGTTAAGAAAATTTGGGTTCCTAAGGGATCTTTTGTTGCAACTAACACTCAAGAACCCATCAAAGTATGGGTACCTATAAAGAAAAACTAAAATTCTATTTTGTAGGTTGAGCTGGACTTAAAGGAGACATGTTCAAGAGCTCAACTCAAGAAGAAACAGCCTTGGTACTTGGATAGTGGCTGTTCACGGGACATAACAGGACATGAAATGCTGTTTGCTCATCTGGATAAGAGAAAGGGAGGAACCGTATCCTTTGGAGATGATTCAAAAGGAAGAATCCATGGTATAGGTACGGTTTGTTAGAATTCCCAAACTCAAATTAGTCATGTGTTGTTGGTTAAAAGCTTAACGCATAATTTACTAAGTATTAGTCAATTATGTGATAAAGGATTTAGAGTGTGGTTTGATTCAACTAAGTGTGAACTGATTGATATGAGTACAAATAAAATCTCATTTATAGGAAATAGATTGAAGAATATGTATGTAATTTTTCTTGAAGATCTTGAAGTAAATAGTGAAATATGTCTTGTTGCAAATGCTGAAAATGATAGTTGGCTATGGCATAGGAGATTAGGACATGTGAGCATGCACACTATGTCAAAATTAATTAAGAAAAATCTTGTTGCTAGTCTACCTGAGTTAAAATTTGAAAATGATAGGATATGTGATGCTTGCCAACTAGGAAAATAAGTTAGGACATCCTTCAAGTCTAAGAAGATTGTGTCAACATCTAGGCCTCTTGAATTGCTTCATATTGATCTATTTGGTCCAATAAGCACAACTAGTTTAGGAGGAAAATCTTATGGCTTTGTAATAGTTGATGACTATTCTAGATATACTTGGCTGTATTTTCTTGCTCATAAGAATGATGCTCTACAAGCATTCTTAAGTCATTGTAAGAAAGTAGAAAATGAAAAAGGACAAGCCATAGTAGGCATAAGGAGTGATCATGGAGGAGAATTTGAAAATGATGAGTTTGAAAAATTTTGCAATGAAAAGGGGTTGGATCACAATTTTTCTGCACCTAGAACACCATAGCAAAATGGAGTTGTAGAGAGGCAAAACCAAACCTTGAAAGAAATGGCTATGGCCATGCTATGTGAGAACAACTTGCCTAAATATCTTTGGACTGAGTTAGTGAATACATCAGCTTATATTCTTAATAGAGTCTCAATAAGGCCCTTGATTTCAAAGACTCGATATGAAGTTTATAAAGGTACAAAACCAAATATTTCTCACCTTAGGAGTTTTAGCTGTAAATGCTTCGTATTGAACAATGGAAAATAACCCCTAGGGAGGTTTGATGCAAAGAGTGATGAAGCAATAGTTTTAGGATATGCTTTAAACTCAAAAACTTATAGAGTTTTTAACAAAAGGACCTTAACCGTTGAAGAATCAATTCATGTAGTTTTTGATGAGTTAAATGCATTACAAAAAGAAGTTCATGATGATGATGATGATGATGTAGAAGTCCTAGAAAAACAAATGGAGGAAATGAGCATAGAAAACAACAAAAATAATGAAGAAAGCTCACCTAGAAGAGAAATTGGAACTCCACCTCTAGAAGATCTGGAAAGAGTAGAAAATTAGCATGATGATCTACCAAGGAGTTGGAGATTTGTGAGAGATCACCCACAAGACCAAATAATAGGTGAGATTTCACAAGGAGTTAAAACTAAGAAAACAACTAGAGAAACTTGTGAGTTTTCAACTTTTATATCTCAAATTGAACCTAAAAACTTTGAAGAAGCTGAAAAAGAGGAAAGTTGGATAATGGCCATGCAAAAAGAACTTGATCAATTCACAAGGAGTCATGTATGGTCATTGTTACCTAGACCTTTAAATCACCCTATTGTTGGTGCAAAATGGGTATTTGGAAATAAGATAGATGAGCAAGAAAATGTAGTTAGAAATAAAGCTAGGTTGGTAGCAAAAGGATACAACTAAGAAGAAGGATTAGATTATGATGAAACTTTTTCTCCTATTGCTAGGATTGAAGCCATAAGGTTGTTGCTAGCTTTTGCATGTTTCACGAATTTTAAATTGTTCCAAATGGATGTAAAAAGTGCATTTTTAAATGGATTAATTCAAGAGGAAGTATATGTAGAACAACCACCTAGTTTTGAAGACTCTGAAAAATCTGATAATGTTTTCAAACTTTATAAAGCCTTGTATGGATTGAAACAAGCTCCTAGAGCTTGGTATGCAAAGCTTTCAAAATTTCTAGTTGAAAAAGGCTATGATAGAGGCAGCATCGATACTACATTGTTTATTAAGAGATATCTAAATGATTTAATTGTTATGCAAATATATGTGGAAGATATTGTATTTAGTGCAACTAATGAAGCTTTATGCAAGAACTTTGCAAAGGAAATTTAGGGTGAATTTGAGATGAGCATGATGGGAGAGTTTAAGTACTTCCTTGGTCTTCAAATCAAACAAAGTGAGGAAGGAATCTCCATCAACCAAGAAAGATACAATCAAGATATGCTCAAGAAATTCGATATGCTAAAGCTGAAATCAATTTCCACACCAATGAGTCCATTCACAAAAATTGACTTAGATGAAAAAGGTAAGGATGTAGATCAAAAGCTCTATAAAGGTATGATCGGCTCTCTTCTCTACTTAACAGCAAGTAAACCAGATATTCAGTTTAGTGTGTGCTTGTGTGCTAGATTTCAGTCACAGCCTAAAGAATCACACCTAACAACTGTTAAGAGAATCTTTAGATACCTCATAGACACTCAAGAACTAGGAATATGGTACTCTAGAGACTCAACTCTTAGCTTAGTTGGATATTCAGATGCTAACTTTGCTAGCAGCAGAACTTACAGGAAAAGCACTAGTGGAACATGTCAAGACCCGGAACCTCCCTCGGGCCCATGACAACCGTCGAGACGTCTCGATTGACACTCATTACTTGGACTGCCAATCGAAACCCCGCAAGGCTTACATATCAGTTTCATTCCTTTCATGTGAGCAATCGTTGTTAAACATTCCATTTAAAACAATTACCGGTCGTTTCTGGCTCAAATAAATCCAAAGAAATATCATTTCATAAAATACATAAAGAGTATTTAAAAATAAACTCTAGATAATTTACAATAACAATAAGTTTACTCACCGTTTGTACAAACTAAAAGCTTTTTAGGTGCCCCAATAACTACTCGTCTGGTATGATTTCCTTGCCTTTACCGGAAGGCTCTCCTCCTAGACACATTGCAAAAATTTACTCAATTCATCACATTAATGCTACATCACTATATATTTGACTTAAATCCTATACTAATGCATGGTATGAAATGCAATAGCCAAAAACAGCTTAAACACGGTATTAACCTACTTTTGGCACTTTACCCGATAAATTGCTAACGC
>NC_030852.1:10718011-10730104 GCF_000208745.1 Theobroma cacao
AAAATGACGATTTTACCCCTAAACATCAAAATTTTTAATTTTACTCCTAATGAACCCTCGAACTCCAAACAATCATTTTTAGTCATTCATTGACTATAAAATATTAAATTTCATCCTACGATTCCTATTTGAACTAGTTCGAGGTTAAATCAATTCAAGTGTACCGTTAGGTACAATACCAGGTTTTACAGAACATGCCAATTTTTAGGAAAGATGCTTGTGTCCTGGTCTAGCAAAAAGCAAAACTCAATGGCACTGTCTACAGCAGAGGCTGAATATGTATCATTAGGCAGCTGTTGTGCACAAATCCTTTGGATCAAGCAACAATTAAAAGACTATGGAATAACTATGCATAATGTACCAATATACTGTGATAACACAAGTGCAATCAATATATCAAAAAATCTTGTGCAGCAGTCTAGGACAAAGCACATTGAAATTAGACACCATTTTATTAGAGACCATGTGGTGAAAAATGATATTAAGATAGAATTTGTGAATACTTTACATCAATTAGCAAATATTTTTACCAAACCTCTGAGTGAAGATAGATTCATGAGATTAGAAGAAATTTAGGGATGATTAGTGTGAAGGTATTATAAGAAAACCTTTGGCTCTCATATGGAAAATAGAATGCTTTCAGTCGATTAAGGATTTCTTAGTCAACTAAGAGTGGTCTGACAGCCTTAAACAATAAGACTTAGTGAGTTTAAGAGAAAGAAGAGTAAAATGTGGTAAAAATTTAGGTTTATCGGGTGCAAAAAGATTGAAGAAAAATTGTGAAAGGTAAATAACCAAATTTTAGAGGGAAGTTTGAAATTATAAAGAAATAAAATAGGACAGCTCTTAAAAGGAAGGTGAGCAGTTTTCTCTGAGTAATAATTGTTGACTACCTCTCCTCCTATCTCCCCTGAAACTCGTTGCTCTAAAAACAAAAACCTAAATCTTCCTATTTGCCTCTAAAATCGACTTAACCTAAAAAAATTTCTACAACCAATATGGCTAGAACATCTCAGAGCAAAGAGATATCAGAGAAGTAGAAAGGGAAAAGGCCAATGGAGGAAGGAACAATAACTGAAAGTCTGAAGAAAAAACTGAAAACCATGCCTGGTTTAGTGAAAGATATATTCGAGAAACTAAGAGAAAAAAAGCATAAAATTGATAGGAAGAAAGAAACAAAGCCTTCACTCCACAAAGGTACCAGTTCTTCTTCTTCGAAATTTAGGAACAAGTTGCACGAGAATAGATTAAAAAATATCGAGAATGCACTAATCTCCTATGGAAACTTTTTTCATTGGAAGAGTTTTAAGGAAAATGTCAAAATCCAAACTAGTTTCTCTAAGTACTTTGATGAACTAGAACTAAAAGTTACAGCACCTTTAAGAATAGGTCTTGTAGTCCAAGTCTAGTCAAAGAGTTTTATTTTGGAATTGCTTTGAAATGAAAGGAATTAATAGATTCTGATGATTATGTTGAAGATGGTTTTAATGTTTATCTGAATGGAAAAGAGTTTATTGTGATTGCTGAAGATTTAGGGAACCTGCTGAAAATAGAATGTAAAGAATGAGAGTTTGAGCTTCCTGAAAAATATGATCCATCCTCATTGTGGAAGATCATCACTAGGAGAAAAGAAAAATATTCCTCAAAGGGTAATTCTGGTTTGATAACCAGCCCTCAGATTAGAATTCTACACTATTTCATAGCAGCAAATATACAGGGTATAAGTGGAAGCCTTAGTTACATCAGCCTCTAAGAACTCTGGCTGATGGAGCTTGCTTTTAATGGGGTATCTCTAAATCTGGAAAGATATATGATTGAAAAGATGAGGAGTGTCTGCAGACTTGATAAGGTAAATCTGTCGTATGGGAATGTGATTACATCCCTTGTACAAAAGAAGGGAATATGGGCAAAGCGGTATGATATGGACTTGGTAAAAACCAAAGATCAAGCTATTCATTATGGCCGCTTGGTTAAAATGGGGTATGTGCTCGATGGAGAAAAGTTCATTAAAACTTCTAAAACTGTCTAAGAAATAAACACAGTCTGCCTAGTCAACTTGAAAAAGCTCCCTCCAGATTTTCAAATGAAGTGATTTTTAATTTGCTAATGAGGATTGATGGTAAGCTGACTGACCAAGGAGTGAAGCTACAAAAAATGGAAGATAAAATCACTGAGTTAGAAAACAAGTTGAAGGAGAAGGAAAACATGCCATCTGAACCTGTGGCTGTAGATAGTTCTACTAAATCCAGCATTGCATCTACACAACAAGGTGCTGAAAGTTCAGCTAAGTTAGCAGAAAAATTTGCTCCTTATGTTGGAAGTTCTGGCATTCAGGCTGAAGGTTCCACCTACAAATCTGCCAGTCCTGCTCTACAGACTGAGGACTCTCCCCAAGGGGTTGATCAACCAGTCAAAGAGACCATCTCTTAAACCTTAAAACAAGAATGATTTAGAGACAGAGAAACACCAAGCCTCTCCTCCAAATTCAGAGGAAGTTTTCATCATGGATATCTTTCACCAAATGGTTAAGGAGGAACAAGCTGAAAAAGACACTGTTAGGACAAAAACTCAAAAAGATGGTGAAGGTATAGGAAAAGGAAAGAAATCTACATCAGCTACTAGAGTAAAGACAAAAGTAAGGAAAGCCAAAGCCACTGCAGCACCACCAACTGAGGCAAAACCACCAACCAAAGGTAGGAAGTCTATGGCAACCAAGATAGCTTTTCTCAAGAGAAGAAAGTCTTCAAGGGTAGAGAAATCCAAACTAGTTTCAGCCTCCTCTCTAATCCCTATCTCAGAAAAGTCCTCACCAAAACCATCCTTAAGACAGTCATCACCTCTTCGAGAGCCCTCTCTTTTTCCTCTCAACCCTTTCTACAGCACTGAATCCTCTCCCTCTGACACATCAGATGAATAGAGGCCCCTCCCTTTGATGATGACAAAAAAAAGGAGTAAAATGGGTGCAGGAACCAGAGAATAAAGGTGCAGGAACCAGACAAAGAATAAACTTAAAAAAAATGTTAAGGTAGAGGAACCAGGAAGGAACCTAGGAAAGGAAAGAAGGTAGAATCAGGGGTGAATGAACTTAGAAAAATAGCATATAAGAAGCAAAAATAGTCCAGGTGCAGTTTCGAAATACTTGTTGATTAACTGTTATTTGTGCCATGGTGGCACTTAAACACTTAGTTTTAATTCTGTTATTTATGAGGTTGTATGTGAAAAATGAATGCTGATATGACTATGTTGCTTAATTGCTAAAAATTGAAGTCTACTGATATTTTGCTATTTTGGTATTTTGACTTTCATGAACAAAATCTGCTGGTGCTATGCTGATATTGATTTACATGCTGATAAATGATTTTTGGCATTGTGGATAATTTCTGTTTGAAAATAGATATAGATGGTGTGAATAGTTTATTAATTGAAACATGAATGATGTGAACAAAATCTGAAATCAATAAAGTGTTGACAACTGCTGGAACATTGATGAAAATCTGTCAACACTTAAAGTTGAATGTTTAATGATGATCTACTAATACTTACTTGCTGCAAATCACTCTATGCTGCTGAACATATGTATATTCTAAATGTACAATATCATTTTCTATATGATGAGAATAAAATTGGCTGAAATAAAATAAGCAAAATATGCACACACTAAGTGGGTGCTTATACTTAGGGGGAGCAATCCTCATTTTCTGCAAAAAACTATAAAAAAGAAATAAAAAGACACTATGTTGTTAATCAAGGAATGTTTTATCATCATCAAAAAGGGGGGAGATTGTTGGCTTTATTAGTTTTTAATGATAATAAAACATTCTCATTTATTTGTGTCTAATACCTTTACTTGAGTGTGTAGGGAATTAATATATGAAATTAATTTATTAACTCTTCAAAGAGTATTTTTGAAAGAAAAAGAAGGATAAAATCAACAAGATGTAACTGAATAATAAGGAGGAAGTTTATTGGTGAAACAAGGACGAATGTCGGTTGATCAAAGTTTCAAATTGGAGAAATGGCGGGCTGAAGAGTTTGAGAAACATAACCAATTGAGTCAACCAAGTCAGTCGACTAAGTTCTCTCTGCCTGAATATGTAAACTAGAAACGGAACCAACTTTGTAAACCAAGTTAGTCGACTAAGAGCTCTTTGTCTGCAATTTGAACCAGAGCACTACAAGACAGATTAACAGCTAGAACTAATCCTCAACTATTTTCAACGGATATAATCTACCAAACTACCATCAGAGTTGCATCTCCAAGTATAAAAGGGTTTTCCAACAATGAGAAACAAGTTTTTAAGAAACCTTGAATGAGATTTGAGCTATATAAAGTAGAAAGACCAGAAAAGCTTCACTACATTTATCTGCACTTAAACGCCTACTCTTTCCATTTGTATTTTGTCTCAATCTTGTACCAATCAGATCAACCAGTGATCATAGGTATTTTCTTTTACTACTTCTTTTGTATTCTTAGAGTGAGGAAGTCACTCTAAGGGGTTATTCAAGTTTGGGATAGCTTGATTGTTGTAGGTTGTCGTTGAGCCTTGGAAAACCAGTTTGGGTTTTAGCTTAGCCCGTGAAAAACTAATGTAAAAGGTTTTGGCTGAGCTTGGTAAAAGCCATTGTAAAAGCTTGGTGGAAGCTTGTGAATTTCACCGGTTGTTAGTGAATTTGTGGGAAAATCCTTGGTTGGATAATCAAGGTAGTGGATGTAGGTCTTGGATCGAACCACTCTAAATTGCTGTGCATTTTATACTTTCTCTTTCTTTTCTTAAGTTCTGAAAATTAGTTTCCAATCTTGTCAAGAGCCAAATTGTGCTATTCACCCCCCTCTAGCACATATTATAGGGACTAACAAGTTGGACTTAATTAAAAGAGACCAAAATAAAGTGAGAAATTAATTAAGTTCCCAAAAACTTAATTAAATTAAAATACAACTGTTGTATTTAGAGTTACAACTTAGTTTGGCTATATATATATGTTACATTAGCAAACTAAAGAACTTGAAGCCTCAAAAACCACTTATCAGCCGTTTTATAAAATAAGAAAAGAAAACTAGTTTTCTTTGTCTAACAAAAATAAGATTCGGTAAGAACTTTTGGTCCTTTTTGTTTTAGAAACAAAACTTGCTAGCACAAGTAAAATTCTACCTTTGAGAAGGTCTTATTCAGTCATTGTGTGGATTACTGTTGGAGGCCAAACACTTGGGTGGCTGAAGATTTGACAAATCCTAAAGATGAAGAAGCAAAGTTTTGGATTTAATTGGCTTTTGATTACAATATCTAGAGCAAGGTATGTAACTCTTAAACTTATGAGTGTTCATAATTAACTTGAAAGTTACATGAAAAATGCAAACATTGATTCTGTAGGATTCGACTGTTTCTCTAATTAAATATTATTTTATTTTTCACTGTGTTTTTATTTTAATTTATTAATTATTTTCATGTTTGAGCATGATGTCGAATCCCAACAGTGGTACCAGAGCCTTCATTTGATATTTTCATGTAATAATCATGCTTGATTCTTGGTGACAATCAATAGGATTGATTTGTGTGTTGATTTGGTATATATCAATTTTAAAGGCTTTCTTTAAAATTTATTTTTCTATTTTAATTCAAATCTGGACAGCATATAATTAATTCATTAAAACTTGTTTTAAAAGGTTTAAAATCATGTTTAGTTGAAGAATTAATGAATGGATTAAAAAGCTTGCAAAGCTAAGTTAAAATCGAATAGTTTTGAGGTGTTTTAGAGATTAATGTGCCAAGTTTATGAGTAGTTTTTAATTGTTAAAAACTAGTTTTATCAAATTAAATTACTGCATGTTTCGGCCAAACTTGATTTAGTATGAAAAGAGTTCATAAAAACTCATGTATTCGAGTTCTAAAACAACAAAGATTCAATGCAGAAAATTTTGTACAGCTATGATCGATTTTGGTGGCTTCATTCTTCATGAATTTTGTGTTTAATTGTTAAACACACTTGCTGAAAATTTCCAGTAGCTTTTTCATGAGTTTGACTCATGATTTATGGAATTTTAAGAGCACTTAAATACCATCTATTTTAATTTTGGGTGATCCGTAAAAAAAAAAGGAAATTGTTTCTTACTTTAAAAGCAATTCCTAAAATTAAGGATAGAATTTTAATTTTGGGTGATTCATAAAATAGGAAATTGTTTCCTACTTTAAAAGAAATTCCTAAAATTAAAGATAGTATTCTAATTTGGAAAATTCATAGAAAATAGTTTTCGACTTCAAAAGAAAGTCCTAAAGTTATGTGATAGCATTGAACTTTCCTTAAAATTTTGGTTTGACTAAAAGTTTCCAAAAATTTGTTAAGTCACCATTTAGGTTACTTGAACAACATACAATTTAGGAAACTAATCCATGTTCTAAATGTTAGAAATTAAAATGTTGTCTTAGATATATTTTAGGAAGCTTACCTAAAATAAAGAAGTTTCCAAGATTAAAAGGAGTTTTAATTATGGAAAGAATTAAAATGGAAAGTCTTAAAAAGGAAAGTTTTATTTTAATGAATTTCTAATAAGAAATAAGGAGTAAAATGTTTACTTTAAGTGTTTTGAAAATAAGAATTTCTTAAACACTAAATTGAAATAAAACAATACCAAATAATTTGAGTCTAGCACTTTAAGTGAACTAATTGATGCTTTTCTCAAATAACACACAATATAACCAAGTGATATTGAGCTTGCATTTATTTCTATGCTTTTGATTGTGATTATAAAGCATGAGGATGATTATGGACTTAGACCTTAGAAGATTAGGTCATGGATGGTTAAAATTATTTCTTATGGTATTTATCTTAAAATAAGGTCTGCGCACCCTACCTTATCTCTATTTTCTCTAGGTTGTACAATTCTTTTCTCACCTAACTCCCCTCAAATGTAACTTGAGGTTTCTTGATTATAAAATGTAATTAGTTACATCAAAGTGTAAAACTAAGGTTAGATAGAAACATTTTTGTAACTTGAAGATGGAGATCCAAAGGCACCATAGAGATTCAAGGAGATTACAAGCAAAGCTTGAAGACGATATTTGTGTAAATCGCCTAGGAATTTGACCAATTGATTTCCTTAACAGCTCGAGGAAAT
This sequence comes from Theobroma cacao, assembly GCF_000208745.1. Lineage (NCBI taxonomy): Eukaryota > Viridiplantae > Streptophyta > Magnoliopsida > Malvales > Malvaceae > Theobroma > Theobroma cacao. The sequence goes on from NC_030852.1 coordinate 10,725,123, forward strand.
TAGAATTAGTAAAGTCCATAATCATCCTAGTAGTTGGCATGCGATAGATTTATTTTTCAGTATATATATATGATATATGTGAAATGCGATAAATGTTATGCATGTCAACAATGCCAAATCAATGAGACCTTAATTAATGAATTAATAAATAAAAATCCCTCATTAATATATTGAATCAAAGTTGCCTTCCAGCATATAATAAGATAACCAGGCTGCTTTTTTAATTGGAGGCTTGTTGAGTCACTCAAGGCCAAACTTTTACACGAGTATGTTTGAGTGGTTGGTGGGTCTTACTCAACTAGTACCATATTGTTCGGATGTGTCACACATGACTGCATAGTATTAAAGGCATAGTTAGGCAAAATGTATATGATATGTTTAGACAAGGAGTTGTCACCTAACTGATCTAGGAGTTGTATAAGATACAATTGGTAAGCTAAGTTACCTAGTTAACTAGTTTCATTATGGCTTGTTGAGTCACTCAAGGTCATGGTGGGATGAAAAGGGACCTAGCTCAATAAGAAGTTTAAAGGTTAAATTTCTCAAAATAGTAGAGAAGGGCTAGTATTTTGATAAAATATTAAGAATAATCATATAAGATTTTAAAACCTTGTCTTTATGATTATATAATTTACATTAATGACTAATAATCATATATGTTGATTTATATAGGATATAAATTTATCATGGCAAATAGTTTGTCACTTAGAAGCATACTTGATGCAAACAAGTTGACTGGCCCAAATTGCATTGACTGGTTTCGTAATATCAAGATTGTCTTGAAACAAGAGAAAAAGGCTTATGTCCTAGATGGTCCTATTCTCGAGGTACCTGGTAATGATGCTACAAATGAGGAAAAGGAGGCTTATAGAGTTTATATGGATGATCTCGATCAAGCCACATGTGTGATGTTGGCTAGTATGGCTCCAGATCTTCAAAAGCAACATGAAGCTATGAATGTCTTGGATATTATCCTAAACCTTAGAGAAATGTTCGATAAGGAAAGTCATAAAGAGAGATTCGACATTTCAAGGGAATTGTTCCGATGTAAGATGTCTGAGGGAAGCCTAGTAAGACCTCATGTGCTTAAGATGATAGGATATATCACTCGACTTGAGTAGTTAAGTTAGGTTATGGATCATGATTTGAGCATAGACCTTGTACTTTCTTCGCTACCAAAGAGCTATTCACAATTTGTGTTGAACTTCAATATGAACAAGATTGAGGTAACCCTTTCAGGCTTATTGAATATGCTTACGTAGGCTGAGAACACCATTGCGAAGGAGAAGCCTTCAGTTCATCTTGCCTTTTCTAAGAAAAATAAAAATAAGGAAAGAAAATTTTCTAAGAAAGACAAAGATAAAAAGGCATCAACTTCAAAAGGTATAAAGCCTACTGGAGGAGTGAAAAAGGACAAGGACAAGACAAATGCCATTTCTACGGCAAACTTGGGCATTGAAGGTACAATTGCAAGGATTATCTTGAATCCATCAAAGGGAAGAAAGAAAAGGAAGTTTCCACATTAGGTATGAATCATATGATGATTTATTTTTCACTACTTGGTAAATGATACCTTACTCTTTATTAATGGTTTTAATATGTATGACATATTGAAGGAACTAAAGACAAAAAGAAGTGAAGAATAGGATCATGAAGGGGACAACCTTAGTTTATGGTGATCAAGCTTGTCGACCTAGATTAGATTGTGGAACAATAAAAAATTTTAGAACATTGAATGTTTTCATGGCATGATTGTCAAGATGAGATGTTTTTGGTGTTGGACCTATGACTAAATATTTATTTTATGTTTAGGAAATATAGATTTATATTTTGCTAGCATGAGATGCTTAGCTTATATATATTTATGTACTTACATTACGTCTCATTTTATTTTGGAATTGCTGTAAATTATTTATCCTTATAGTATAACCTTGCATATATGATAATCAATACTAAGTCATAATGATAAGATTATTGTGATATTATTTTTCTTTTGATTATGAATCAAAAAGAAAATTAATGAGTTGACTTAGACAAAATTGACTCATAACTCAATGAATTCATAAAAGGGTTATGAACATATTTAGTCAAGGACCATTCTTAATGAAATCTTGGATCTAAATTACGATTGCTTAGAACTAAATAGCAATTGATTATCATAATGAATTCATAAGAGATGAATTACAATGCATTCCAAACCCAATTAATCGCATGAACTAACCTTTGAGAGGATTTCATTCCATAACCAATGATGAATGACTAATGACATGTAAGTATACATAAAAGTTATGGATATAGCACCCCAAAGGAAAGTAAATAAGTTTACTTGGCAAGATTTCTATACATGATAGAAATAGTGGGAACTAATGACACTTTAAAAGTCAAATGTTATGAAATTATGAAATCCAATAGATAAGATCTATGCACAAAAAATTAATTTAATGGGATGCATAAAGATGCATAATTCATGACATAAATCCATTAAATACAAACCATTAGTAGGATGCATATTAATGCACTACTTATGTAAAATGAGTCTATTAAATAATCCAACATGAATGATTGGATAATAATCTCTATTCAATGTAATAAATTCAAAATAGTTGAATACATTGAATAAGATAAACATATTTTGTGCACATCATAAGGTTAATGGGAGTAAGATTAGTTACTCATTAAAAGTCTATAAGATACATTTACTAGTCTAAGAAAAACAAAATGGGACAAAAGAGTTAGAGCCTAAAAAGGGATTCGACAAAAGAATTTAGGATTACATGTTAAACGAGTTTTACATAGAGAGAATCCTAAATGTTAAAAGTGATATAAAGTCATGATTGAGCAGTTGTATTGGACTGGTTCCAAAACAAGAGATAACTATATGATTATATATATAATCGGATACAAATCTTTTGTTTAGGCTACAAAAGAGAAGATATTTGGATCATTAGTTTAATGAACCAATAAATGATTCCGAGTTGTTAAAGTAACAATAAGAGCCATAATAATGGAATCAAGGTCTCATTGTGATCTAAATTAGTATTTCGATTATGACAATGGAGATTGTCAAACATATAAATTAACATATTCTCAACCATTGGAATTTGAGTTGTCCAAGTGAGACACAATTGCTAAGCAAAAGAGTTTGATATTGGATACGTTAGCAATTGACTAAGTGCAAGTGGGAGATTGTTGGTATATGCCCATGAGCCAATTGGATTGATCAAGGAATATATATGCTTATTTAATGCATATTTAATCGCATAATTATATGCTATAAAGGTTTTCCTTCATGTTACTGCAATAATGAAGAGTTATTAAGTACTAATTGGATGAAGCCCATGGAACATAAAGGCCTTGCAAGAGAATTGTAAAGTTGTTACAATTATGAGATCACTCTGAATCAAGCTATGTTCTTAAAATTGTTCCTAGACATTGTATTGTCAAGACAGGGCATTGACAATTCTCCAAGACTAGTACATGTTAAGCCTCCTTTCTTGGGAAGTAAGCAATAGATCTCATAGATTGAAGTATATGGGATACTTGAAGATAACATATAGGTGCTTGTTAAAGAACAAGTTCACTAAACATGACCCGCTATGAGAACTCTATTTGGTATTTCACTCAAATGTCTATGGAAAATGTTCTCATGCGATAGTCCTGCAACTAGTCCTTGGACTTGAGACACCAAGTCATCTTTTATGGGGAATGACATACTTTGATTTCACCCCTACGAGTCTGAAGGCGACCAGATGCCTAAATAAGGTGTTTTTGGGTATGCCATGAAGCATGCAAAGGTGAATGAGTGGTCAAGAGAGGATTATTCACCCAAAGTGATATGAGGGGATGTATCTCACTTGTTCTCATATCTTGATTAACTTGTACAAAGTCTTTGGCCAAAGCATGATGAATTTGAGGAAAGTTAGTTTCCTAAACTCATAGGGTTAGTCATGAATTATGAGAACTAATATGGAATGTTATAAGTAGACACCAAGCCATACTTAATGTCATATCCGGGATATTTGATGAAAGGACGGTATTGCATTGAGAGGCTTATCACTTAAAGGCTTTATCAAATTCTTTAATTGACTCTCTAACATTTGGGTGGTCATGATGTATTGCTAGATGCCACTCATGATCTATAAATATAAATTAATTATCAAATTGATATTTGATTATGATTTATATTTATTGCCAACATGTTAGAAGCCTAATGGATCACACACATTAAGTGATATGATTGGGATTAAATAAGAATAATTAATTAAGTTGGACTTAATTAAATTAAAATACAACTATTGTACTTAGATTTACAGCTTAGTTTGGCTATATAAATATGTTATATTAGCAAACTAAAAAACTTGAATCCTCAAAAACCACTTCTTAGCCGTTTCATAAAATAAGAAAAGAAAAATAGTTTTCTTTGTTTGAAAAAAATAAGATTCGGCAAAAACTTTTGGTTTTTTTTGTTTTAGAAACAAAATTAGCTAGCACAAGTAAAATCCTACCTTTGAGAAAGTCTTATTCAGTCATTGTGTGGATTACTGTTAGAGGTCAAACACTTGGGTGGTTGAAGATTTGACAAATCCTAAATGTCACGACCCGGAACCTCCTTCGGGCCCATGACAACCGCCGTGACGTCCCAATTGACACTCATTACCCGAAATGCCAATCAGAACCCCGCAAGGCTTACATATCAGTTTCTTGCCTTTTCTGTTAGCAATCGTTTTTAAACATTCCATTTTAAACAATTTCCAATAGTTTCCTGCTCAAGTAAATCAAAAGACAAAAATATTTTAAAAGGATTTATAGATAAATATCACTATTCAAAATATCGATTAAAATATAGCATTTTTTATATAAAATAATATTTACAGAAACATGTGTAAGAAATCTTTTGTAATTTGTAAGTAAAATAAATTCACACATACAAAAATTTACAAAGTTATAATGTACAATAATGGTTACAATGACAAGTGGCCCAA
>NC_030852.1:10731481-10760392 GCF_000208745.1 Theobroma cacao
TTGTGAAAATTTAATGCTTTCTTGCCCAATTTAATTTCTAAACACATTTAACTAACTAAAACTACCAATTTAACTAAAAATCAAAACCTAAAAATTCCAAAATCTCTCCCCTAGAATTTCATCCAGCCCTTGATGTCACTTTTAGATCTCTCTCCTCAAGCATGCTAAATGGAAATAAAGGCATAGGAAAGGTAGAAATCAAGCTAAAATCGAAAAATCTTACTGTTAGACGCGTAAACGGACGAAATTCGTGATTTCCCCTTTGAATTTTCTAGTTTCCCTTTGTTTTCTATCTTTTCTTCCTTTCCTCTCTATTTTCCTCTCTAGTTCTCCCTTATGGCTGGCCATCACTTAAAATGGGGTTTAAATGGGCTGACTTTTCATTAAAATAATATGAAACCATTAAAAAAATGCCATGTGTCACTTTCCCATTGGTCTGTTTTTAAATTTTCATCCATTTGTTTCCAAATTTTCACCATACACTTGTCCCACATATCCATAGCTTAGATAAAATTCTCAGACTTATCCAAGGTCTTGGTGGAGTAATTTTTGAAATTTACACTTTTACCCCCGTAAAAGTCAAAAATTACATTTTTGCCCTAAAAATTGAACAATTGCCCATAGACATATTTTTCATCCCTTATACTCATACCATTCTCCAATTTGTCAAATGTGATCTAAATTCTTTCAAAATCTGAAATTTTATCCACGAGTGGAAAAATTACGATTTTGCCCCTGAACATAAAAATTTTCAATTTTTCCCCAAATGAACCCTCGAACTCCGAACAATCATTTTTAGTCATTCCTTGACTATAAAATGTTAAATTTCATCGTACGATTTCTATTTGAACTAGTTCGAGGTTAAATCAATTCAAGTGTACCGTTAGGTACAATACCGGGTTTCGTCTATTCTTGGGGACTTTCCTAGCATAATAACATGCTACTCAGTGCATGTATGTTATGACATGTATTTATAGGGTCGAGTTTTGCACTAAAGGTGAAGAAGCAAAGTTTTGGATTTAATTGGCTCTTGATTACGATATCTAGAGCAAGGTATGTAACTCTTAAACTTATGAGTGTTTATAATTAATTTGAAAGTTACATGAAAAACACAAACATTGATCCTATAGGATTTGACTGTTTCTCTGATTAAATATTACTTTATTTTTCCACTGCGTTTTTATTTTAATTTATTAATTATTTTCATGTTTGAGCATGAGGTCGAATCCCAACATTGGCAAAGTTACGATATGTAGAATGGGTTATGTAGAAGATGTTGAGACAACAACTTAGGTACATAAGAGAACTCGTGAAGAAGGTGATGATGATGGTGATAATGAACATGATGAAAATGTTCCTCCATCAACTTCAGCTGAACCATCCTTTAGTACTATGCCATATAATGCTTTAGACATTAATACAAAACTTGAGGCTTATGAGACCTTGACCTCTATAGGCTCGTAACTAGGCATAAACGCAATAACACAGGCTAGGGGTAGTTTCGTCATTTCCTTATCAAGCCCCTAAAAGTAAGTTTTAAACAATATTAAGGCCTAAGGCATAAATGAATGATGAAAATATGGGTAAAATGACAAAGGAAATAAAAAAAGATGATGATTTCCATGGTAGGGGCAAAATGATCATTTTTCACCTAGAGTCAAAATTTTTAAGTTTTCGCAAACCCAAGCATTTCTATACCATTATGGACTTTGTTGCAGTGTCAAAAGAGTAAAAAGATTTAATAAAGGATTGGAGGAGAACAAGTTAACTTGTTGAGGGCATTTTGGTAATTTCAGTGAAGTGGATAAGCTTGAGTTATAAATATCATTTTCCAACAACTTCTTCTTTTTCTTCCTTCTTCTATTTCACGTTGCTTTCATCCTCCATGGAAGCTTGATATGAAACCTCCATAACCTCTCTCAAAATAGCTCCAATTTTTAAGCTTTAGTGCATTTTTGCATAGAACCCTTGTGCTCTTTCACTTTCTCACTTTAAAACCCTTGATAAGTCTTACTTCCATATTTTCTCTCACTAGTTAGACGTTTTAGAGAGAGAGAAAGAGGGAGCTTCAATAAGTGCTTGGAAGTTTTTGGAAAGAATTTCAATTTCAAAGCTACCAAAGTGAGTAGCAAATTAGAGTTGAATTTTAAGTGTTCAGAAAGGTTAGAGATTAGACTTGTGAATGTTTTGTAGTTGAGGTTGTTCATTCATTTTAGAGTGATTAGAATAGTGAAAATAGATAGCCAATTAGATGGCAATTGGAAGCTAGTTAAGAGATAGCTTTTAGAATTTATAAGTACTGGAATTGATTTAATTGTGATGCTAATGTGATGATTAGGTTCCAACGAAACCCCACCATCCCATTTGGACCATTAGGGAAGTTAGAGTTGACTAAAGGTTAAACAAAATACCGGTGAGTGAACTTGCATTTCAAAATTGTTTTGGGAATGTGAATGTATTTGCACAAAACCTTTGAATGATTTTATCCAACTTTTCTTAAAAACGGGTGCCTTGGGAACAAGCCCTTGATAAATTGTCTCTGTGTTGTGACTTGTGGCTGTTATGGATTCATGCACTATTACATTGTGTTGGTATATATATATGTGTCTGTGTGTGTATGTGTGCATGGATGGTTGATATTGTTTGATAATGATAACCATGCATGTGCACGATGTGGGGGGATGCACATGTCGGTGATGACGGTGGTGAGGGAGTTGGATGATGAAAGTGCTTGTGTGCACGGTGTAGGGAGATGCACACGATGGCACTAATTATGCACGATGTGGGGGGATGCACAAGATGACTCCGGCTATGTGCACGATGTGGGGGGATGCAGATGAGTTGGGTGAGACGATGGTGGTATTGGTGTTTTTCTATGTATATATGTATATCTATGTTACGAAATAAAAGCTCATGATTATGATATATGATTGTAATGCATATGAAAATTTGGCATGCTGAACTTTGGGAATTTTTAAGTGTTTCATGTTGATTTTGTCATTTCAGCAGGATGGCCTTTTTCTTGAGAGAATGGAAACTTTTATTTGGTGCCCTGTTTCTCGCTGCAGCGAGAAACTCTCAGGTTTTGAGGGCTTTACTAGACTTGGTTCTCGTTACAGCGAGAATGCAATGAGAAAATTTCTTGAGCTTCTCGCTACAACGAGAAACTTTCTGTCCATTTTGCTATCTTGCTGGTTTTGCCATAATTTCCCCTTTCAATTGCACCATAGCTGAACATGAACTCCCAACATTTAGGGGTTTATTTAATAAAGTTTGAAATGAGGAATTTCAGAGAGAAACCCTTGGCTAGTTGAGAAACCCTCGTTTAGCTAATAACTTAAGCCCAAACTTCGCTACAGCGAAGACCCGTCATTTCATTTGACTTGCTTGTGTATCACTGAAGCTTTCATTCTTCAATTTCTTTGTTATGTGTGGATTCATCATTATCAAGTGATTAACCATTTAAGGGTTTAATGAGGGGTTTTTAATGAGAATGAAACTAAATTGCATTATTTTGAAACAAGTGCGTCATGATTTTCAATTTTTTCCTATTGATTGCTTGTTCCCTTCCTTGTTCACTCACTGGGTTTATACTCACCGTTTTCAACTTCATGTTTTTAAATCAAGAGGCAGCCGGTAACTAGGTCAAGGTGCCCTTGTAGATTCGTTTTCTTGGTAGGTATCTTGGCATTCAGTAGCCGTACGTCACTCGGGTCTCTCCGTTAGAAATCGAGTCTCCTTTTTGATATGTATAGACAAACCTGATGTAAATTATTAAAATATATGTTTTAGCCAATACACGTATATTTGATCGGTAATGCCACTACAAGTTGGCAATGCTTAGTATTAATTTGTTTTAAAGTTATGAAATGTGACTTAGCAACTTTTGATGGAATGATGAACATGTCATATTAATAAGTTTGTTGGGCTTAGTGGACTACGTCCATTTGGCCCATGCACCAGTCATGGCCCGAAATTTGGGTCGTGACAAGGCTATTATGACCACATTGGAAGAAAATTCAAAGCAACTTGATGTCATGGCTACACGTTTTGACAACTTTGACTAGCTAATCCAACGCATGCTCCAACATTAAGAGATCTTAGAAACTTATCTTGCACAACTCCTTTCCAACAGAGGACATTAATAAGGATGACTTGTACTCCTTCACTCATGCATATCATTCTCATTATTTAGCATATTGTGTGTGTGTTCTTATTAAAGATTAATAATATTTATACATCTTGCTTATAGTGTTCTTAACTTTCATATATATATGTACATACATATATATATGTCTCTTTATGTGTGTGTGTGTGGCTTTCTTGAATGATGCCTTGATTTAATATCTTACTTGGAAATATATCTTGATTGAAAATATTTATATTGTGCTTTATTTGCAATGGTTGAATATATTTCTTCATGCTTTAGATTGAATATCTTAAGAAGAAATATATTTGATCCTTGGATGTGCTAAATGAGTATATTTCCCTATGCCTTGCTTGAGTATATATTGATTGGGAATTTATCTTGATTTAATACTTTCATATTATAATAATTGGATAAATTTCTTGCTTTATTACTTGAATATTTACATGGAAATATATCTCAATGTTTTGCTTTATTTGTTAGAGATCATTATTGAACTTAATGCTTATTTATACTTGATGATTATCACTAACCATGTTCCTTTGAGTTTAAGTGTGTAAAGCTCACGCTTCTTAACCTTTTTGATATAACAAAAAAGAGGAAAAGGTTTAAAAGCACATTGAAATGCTTTTATATTAGCTGAATTTGCCTTTGAGAGTATTTTTTAACTTCATGCATATATTGAGCGGGAGAATTTTTCAACTTCATATTCATTTCTTACACCATTCTTATGTCCAATTACATGTCTTCACAAACGGCTTAGAGACTAATTAAGTTAGGGGGAGGTTTCAAGCATTTTAAATGCAATATGCTCATGCTTTTGTCATATCAAAAAGGGGGAGTTTGTTAGCCTAAAGCTACATTGTGTTATGATTTGACAAAAATCACAGGTTTTCTTGAACCTAATGTTAAGCATTTGAAATTGTCTCAAATACATTTTCAGTCCCTTAAAGTTACATATTTGTTTGAAAAGCCATGCATCACTAGAAAACACCTTACAATCTATCAAATAATGCATATTTAGCTAAAAATGTTAAAGCAAACATGCCTTGAAATTTTATTTGAATATAGGTACAAGGCAAAGAAAAAATAGTTATAAAGAAGCACCAAAAAGCTAAGGAAACCTCAAGACACAAGTTAAATAGATGACTATAGAGGAAACATAGCCGACCATGACAAATCAAAAGGCAAGAAAAGTCAAGATTACACAACCATAATCGACTATAAAGGAGGCATAGTCGACTCTAACAAGTCAAAGGCCAAAAAAAGTGAAGAGTACACAATCATAGTGACTATAGTAGGCTAGATTTACAAAATACGTGATTTCTGGAAGTTGATCTACTAGAGGAAGATTATAGTCAACTATGGAAGCCTTAATTGAGAAATTCGAAGAACATAGTCGACCCTAGGAGCATTGTAGACAACCCTTAAGCATCAACAATGGCCAGATTTGATTGAAAATTGTGTTTAATGGCTCCAAACTTTGCCCCAACTATGAATAAATGCATTTGAGGCATTTTGAAGTAAAAAAATACCTAAACTAAAGCTTTAAAACTTTAAACCATAGAGAGACTACCCAAAAGCTCATCTTCACTTTCTAGCATCTTTTTAGTCTTCCACCAAGCTTTCAAAGTTGAATCCTTACTTCAATCAAGCTGATATTTCTTCTCTCACTACAACGAAGCTAAAATCTCTAGCATTTAACCTTTGTGAGGAAAATCTTTGCTATTGCTCCTTTGCACAAACATCTTGTAAAGGTTCTAACTTAACCTAAAAAAAGCTAACTTGTAAGGGTTATCTCTTGATCTCGTAAAGAGCCGTTGTAAGAGTTATCACTTGATACTACAAAAAGCCATTGTAAGGGTTACTGCTTGATCCCTCTAAAAAATAGGAATCCCTTGCAGATTGTGTAAGGGTTATTACTTTTCATTCAAAAACAAGAATCCCTTTGTGAATTATGTGAGGGTTATCACTTCCCTTTAAAAAGCAAGAATCTTTAATAGTGGATTGATAACTCTATTTTATAGGGTTAATTTACCACATTTTAAGTATTAAATTGGCTAAGTTCTTTGGAGTTAGGTTAGGAATTAAGTATTTTAGTTGTTTATCTATCACGACCTGGAACTCCCATAGAGCCCGTGACAACGGCCGCGACATCCCGATAGACATTTATTACCCGAAATGTCAATCGAAACCTCCCAAGGCTTAACATCAGTTTTTCTTGCTTCCCCTGTGAGTATTAGTTACTAAAATCGTGTTTGGAGAGATTATAAACTATTTGCATTTCAAAACAATAGAAAAATAAATTTTTCCTCACAAAGGCATTTTGGTCATTTTTTCTCAAAAATCTCGAAATCCGCTAAAAACGTAGTAAGCGAGTACAAAACACATAATTCATAATAAAAAATGAGTTTTAAAGTCTAAAATCTTCATTCAAAATGAAATTACGATTGTTTGGATATAGTAAGAAAATAAAAGAAATATTAAGTAAAATATTCTATTTTCTTATAAAACAATATTTATAGAGTTATACGTAAATAATTTTTGTAGCATAAAAGCTAAATAAATTCATACATACTGTAATACAGTAAGTCAAAGTATTTAATTTAATTTATAATAACAAGAGGGCCCCTCGAACAAACAAAAGTAAAGAGGACTGTGAGCCTACAATTTGGAAAATGCAATTCTAACAGTAGTCCTCGATGAGATCAGCTATCTACAGCCTATTCTGAACCTGAAATGGGTGGAAAGGAGAGTGGTGAGATTTTATAATCCCAGTGAGTAAACAAACATCATTCAAAAGATCTAAAGTCGAGTAAAAGGAGACTATTAAAACATTTCATCTAAATATGTTTTTCATAACATAAATACTCATTTCATTTAAATAATCAACATGGCTTATGATTATTTTAAAAGCTTGGCTCTTGCCAAAATCATTCTCGAGGATACCTTAGCTGAGGTATTTAACCAAGTCCGCCAAGGCTGTTAAAAATTTCGTATACACGTAAACAAATTATTAGTTTGAAAAACATAACCGTTCCTTGGCGTTAGCGGAGTTCATCATAACGAAGTGGTTCGGCGTGACGTGAACTTTATCCATACCTCAAGAGATACCCTACGCGCCTCTCCAACTGAGGTACATATATATATATATATATCCGGATTCCGTGCCCCTCTAATAGGCTGGTCCACAGAATCAACCTACTGCAGCAAGCTAAACCCACCATACAATAAAATTTTGACAGCATGACAGGGCTAATATTTTACTACCCAGCCTGCAAGGGTAAAATAAAACAATTCATACAATTCATAAAACACAACCCATCCAGTCATGCCAACACAATAACAATATAACATAAGCCATCAATTTCCAATCATAAATTTACAACATACCGGTGGTCTCCAATTACTCTATTTTCAAAATCGTTATTTCGTTTCAAGACAATTTATAAAATCTTTTCATTTAAACACATTTTTGTTTATAAAACCTAAATTTTGCCATTTAACTCATTTTCATAAAATTTCACCAAAACCGAGTTAAAACATACTTTAGATAATTAAAATGATGATAAGGTTACTCACAATGTCTAGAATGGGGATTTTCGAAGTACATAGATTACTGGTCCTCGGGTGTAATTCCCTTGCCTTTATTAGAGGACTCACCACCTTAACACAGTACAAAATCAAGAAACTTACTTCATTGGTACTACATTGAATTTAAACTAATTTAGACTACTAATGCATGATATGAAATGCAAAAGGCACTGGTAACCATTTAATCCTCGGTATTGGCTTAATTCGACTTAGCACCCGATTAATTGCTAACGTGTCTAATTTAATCCCAAATTACTCCATTTCTTTTCTAATGCCTCAATTCACCAAACATTATTCAAATAACACTAATTTCAGCATCAAAACCCTCCCATTTCTTCATGGAAAAATTCGACCATTACAATGCACTAACACCGTAATTTTTCCTACTTAATTTTTCTCACCATTATTCATCATTTTTTAAGCCATTTCTCTTGAAATAATAACAATCCATCACCCACACACATGAAGGAAGATTCGGCCAATGAAGATTCTTGGGGAAAATGGATTCTTTTCTTGTTGTTTTGCTTCTAAATATGCTAAACTAACTAAAAACACTAACATACCTTAAAATCAATTCAATCCAACATCTTTCTCTCTCCATACCCATTTTGACCAGCCATGAATTCATCATGAAAATATGTAATTTAACCATTGAAAATAAGGAGAAATGCTTAAGGAAAATAGATTTCAAGTTTAAATTGAAAAATCTTACCTTTTTCACTTGTTTTCCTTGATTTTCCACACTTTTTCCCTTGAAATCCTCCACCTAGGTTTTGTTCTTGTTTTTCCTTTCTTTCCTTTTGTCTTGGCCGAATATGGAGAAGAAGAATGGGATAAATATGGGCTAATTTTAATAGAAAATGATAAAATATCCTTGCTTAACACGTGGCATGTTTCCATTGGTCCATTTTTAAAATTTTAAAAATGTTAAACCTTTTATCTCCACCACATGATTAGTCAAAGGTCAAAATGAGGATAAGGGAAGACCATGTGCTGGACAAATGTCTTGGTGGTGGAAAATTATTGTTTTGCCCATGGGGTGGGAAAATTACCATTTTGCCCCTATGCTCCAAAAATATCGAAATTACAACTTTTTCACTTATCAACCTCAAATTATACTCCAATGAGTCAAATGTGATCAATCTTGATCAAAAACTTTTTCCAATATTCTAATTTTATCCTCAGGTGGCAAAATTACCATTTTGCCCATGGATAGTGAAAATTTCGATTTTACTCCAAATTAATCTTTGAACTCCGAATCAGCATTTTAAGTCATTCCTTGACTGTAAAATTTTTAATTTCACCCCAAATTCTTTATTTGATCTAGTTCGATGCTTAAATCAACTTTGTTGTTCCTCTAGGTACAATATCGACTTTTGTAAATTTTTCGGGACTCTCCTAGCATGCAAACATGCTATCCATCACATCTATGTCATGACAAGTATTTTATAAGGTTGGGCTTTACATTGTCTTAGTTTAGTTTGAATCTTGTTAGGTTGATTTAATTAAGTTATTTTATTTTAGTTTTATGTTAATTTGCATTTAGTTTAGTTAGTATTGAGTTAAGTTTATTACTTTAATTATGCTTATAAATGTGCAAATGAAAAAGACCTCAAGTGTTGATGAACTGTGTTCGTATGGTCAATGCTTTTTTGAACATGTTCCATTATTTTGAGCATTTAATTCAATCTAGAAGTTCAATTCATGTAAGATTTGAGTCATTGGAAAGCTAATAGATAGGGCTTCCACTTTTGTCTGTACCACTTTTCCCAATTCATCCTGGAAGAAGGCGAAAATCATGTCACAATATAAAGTTGTGTAGTAGAGATAGCATAAGAAAGGAGCACTATACATTAACTTGAGAGTAAGGTGCCACAATGCTAGATGGGTTTTCGAAAATTACTTTTGATTCGATTTTTCAAATTAGGATTTTTAGAGACTATTCAAAGGGCCCTTTTCAGAGGCTTTCAAAAAGAGATAAGAAGCAACTATTTTGGAGAAAAAGAGCCAAAAAGAAAGCAGGAAAGTAAGAGAATTCGAGGGAGAATTTGATCAAAGAGCTTTAAACTATTAGTTTCTCTCTCTCTTTGTGTTCGTCTCTTATTTCCGTTGACTTGGATTAGTGGTTAATTTTTTTTGGATGGTGATTTTATTAGATACTATGAACTAATTTACTTTTCCTAGGATTGAAGTCGATTTCAACATGTAATCTGAATATTTTTTCTCTTTTATTTATTTTTAATGGGTATAGTTTTGTTTATTTAAATCTGTTCGTAATGCTTTTGATTGTCTGGCGAATGATTGAATGATTTGTTAATATGATTGAGACTTAACAAAGTGATATTAGATTAGACTAAGATTTGATAGTGTATGTTCACATCACTTAGCTGATCTTATTCGCAATTAGAGTAGACATACGCCTAAATGCCATAAATAGCCAAATTAGAACACTACCTTAATAAACCTTATTTAATTGATTACTATAGACATATAGTGACCTAATTAATTTAGGTATTTGTACAAGCATCTTGGCAGAGACTTATGCATAGGTTTGGATTCTTGGTTAGCAAAACCATCCTTGAATATAAATATTAAAAGAAACATATGTTAGGTGAAGTGCTAAACGAACCCATAATCCTAGATTTTAATCTATTTCCTTTTCGAGTGAATTTTTAGTTTTCATATCTTTGATTGAATTTGGTGTTAATTTACTTTCTATAAAATTCGATTACTTGAATAGGATTAGTTTGTCAAAATTTTGGTACTTAGTGAAAAATTATGAGCAAATCCCTATGGGATACAATTTTGGACTTACTATCTATATTACTTGCTCAATACATTTTCTTACATGTATAAAATCCGCAACATGGATGTTGGCATTGTAAAAGCCAAACCATTATAGATTGTTTATGTCGTTCTTTAATTTTCGCATTATTATTTATTGTTTACACTTGCCTTAGGAAAATGGATTTATATTGCTTTGTTGTTTTGTACTTAAGAAAATATTATTCCTTTACCTTTAATAGCTAGCATTAATTTTAACAAAAATATTTTACCTCAATTCATTATATTTGTACTTAATAATTTGTTATTGATAAGTTTTTTTTATGTTAGAAAAGATTTTTGGGTGAAAAAGTTTCGATCTTTATACTTAGATTTTCAAAGAGATTGTTATAAATACCAATTTGCCCTTCTCTTAGTATATTGTGCATTGAGACTTCTACACTAACAAGCAACATACTCGGCCTTCCCACCTGTACATTTCTCCCAAGTCATGGTACATCTTTATAGTGCTTGGTTGTACTACATATGCTATCACATGGGCCTACTCTAGAATTTCTCACTTCAATTCATCAATATCAGGCACATATACTCTAAACCCATATCAGAGTAATCTGTTAGTGCCTCTAGTGAACACCTATCCTTTCCTCCCTTAAGGATCCTCTAAAGCTTTGCCACAAAATCATCTTATCGTGGGCTTTCTTGAAGCGATCCATCAAGATCGATCTCACTCAAAAATGGGCAAAAAATGTCTCAGTATCATCAACCTTAAATAGTATACCCATATTGCTCAACTTGTGCATACATAACACTAAGGACCTTCTCTCAATTGAGATATAGGCTAAACTCTCCATAGAATTCTAGCTCAATGCATTCACCACCACATCAACTTTGTCGGGATGATACAATATTGAGTAGTCGTAGTCCTTAATGTTAGCCTTGAGTTATATTATATTTTGATTTGACAAAATTACATAATATCTTGGTTCTAATGTCAAGCATTTGTAATTGTCTCAAACATGTTTTTCATCCCCTAAAGTCACACAATTGTTTGGAAAGACATGCATGATTAGAAAACATCTTAAATGCTTTCAATCAATCAATCAATCTTTAACTAAGTAAATACAGAGCAAACATGCCTTGAATTAATATTTGATTACAAGAAAAAGGAAAGGAAGAAATAGCTAAAGAAAAGTGCCAAAAAGTCATGAAATCTTGAAGACACAAGGCAAAAGTTGACTCTTACGAAGCTCAAGTCGATCCAATGGTAGAATGAGTGCAAAACTTGAAGAACACAAAGCCGTAGCTAACCTTGAGGAACATATTATTGACCTTGAGGCAGAGAGCTCGTGCAAAGGAAGTTTTTCAAAGCCATATTTGACCTTGGCTTTCATATATTCGACCTTGAGGAATTTGATGCTCGAAAAAGATGATTTTTCAAAGTCATAGTTGACCCTCAAGCTACCATAGTCAATTACCTCAGCCAGGATTTGAAAATTCAAGCTTTCAAGCCTTGGATCAAGTAAAGGAAGCTTATACTATACTATGGAACCTTAATTCAAGATTTTTGAAGAACATAGTCGACACTAGGACTGTTGTAGTTGACCTACAAGCTTCAGTAATGACCAGATTTAATTCAAACTTGTGCTTAATTGCTTAAAACAACCTTGTGACTATAAAAGGTAGCCCTTAAGTCATTTTCAAGCAAGAGAAAACTAGAGATACACTTGCAAACCCTAGGAAGACTCCAAAGCTTATCTTTCCTCTTTAGCCTTCATTTTAGTCTTCCACTAAGCTTAAAAATGTTCTGCACTTTCTTGATTTGAGCTGATATTTCTTCTCTTCACACTTAAGCTAAAACTTCTAGCTCTCAGCTTTTATAGAGGCATTCTTGCTATACTTTGTTGTCATCTTGTAAAGGTTCTACCTTAGCCTTGAAAAGCTATTTGTTAAGGTTTGTTGTCGAATTTACCATGCATGTGCACATATTGTTAACAACTAATATAATAGAAAGTAGAGTATCATTCCAATGAAGAACTGCACAAAAATCATTTGCTATGTACTAAAATTATCACAATCTAATCTTATCCAAATAACCAATTTTTACAGCTACGAAAAATTAAAAAAACTAAAACTAAGAACAAGAATTATAGTATCCCCTTAACACTTCATTTGAATCTCTTTTCCCTTTTTTTACTTACTAGATAGGCTCAAGTTGTTAACCTAAGGTTCTAATGTATTTATAAGCCTCATTTGAGGATTTTATAAAAATATCTCTCTCAACCAATTCACTATATATCTACACAAATTGTAATTAATAAAGACTCATGAAACTTAGATTCTAATTATGGCTACATATGACATGAAAATGTATGTCTAGCTCACATGCAAATCAAATCAATCATCTGATGCAATTGATCTTGAACATATGTTATTTCATCCAAGGCTTCCACTAAACTCTCTCTCTTAGTTTTGTTTAAGTTACCTCATCAATCTAATTGGTGGAAAATCCATCAGACACATGAAGAACAAGATTGAAATAAACAACTTCAACATTAGCAATCAAAAGCAAAAAAAAAGAGTATGAAAAATTAAAACTTAGTTCAACATAATTCCTTAAAATATCATCAACAAATGAAAGTTAAACATCAAAACTAAACAAGAAAGTATAAATGTCACGACCTGAAACCTCCATCAGGCCCATGACAATAGCCGCGATGTCCTAATTGATACTCATTATCCGGAATACCAATCGAAACCCCGCAAGGCTTACATATCAGTTTTAAACAATTTTCAGTCATTTTCGGCTCAAGTAAATCAAAAGACAAAAATATACCATTTTTATATAAAACAATATTTATAGAAACACGTGTAAGTAAAATAAATTCATACATACAATAATTTACAAAGTTATAATGTACAATAATAATTACAATGACAAGTGGCCCCTAAGTACACCAAGTATTGGTGATAGTAACCTACTGTCTGTGAGATAGAGGGGTCAACTGGAATTCTCGACAAAATCGGTATCTACAAGCTACCACAGGCCTGAAATATTTGGAAAGGAGGTGGGTGAGATTTTGCAATCCCAATGAGTAAACAGACATTATCATAAATATCTAAAGGAGTGTAACATGGAGGCAAGTTTATACAACAAATTACAAACCATTTCATAAGGTTTTCATTTTATTTCTTAAACCATAAAATATTTGTAATTTACCAAAACAGTTGTTAAGGCCTATAACTTTTATTAAAAACAGGGTTCAAGCCAAAACTAGTCCTCGGGGATACCTTGGTTGAGGCATTTAACTGAGTTCACCAAGGTTGTTAAGATATTTACATGTGAAACACATTTTTATTTTTAAAACAAGCCATTCCTTGGTGTTGGTCGAGTTACACATTCACATGGGTGTTCGACGTGAAGTGAACTCTAACACTACTCCGGGAGTTACCCTCATCGCCTCTACTACCGGAGTAACTATATAACCGGGTTTATCGTGCCCCTCTAATAGGCAGTCCATGGAAACCCGTCACTGCAGTGACTAAACTCACCAATTTTAATAAAATTTCGACAGTATAACGTGACTTTTATTTATTTACCCAACCTGCATAGTAAAAGACAACTTACATAAATTCCCAATGCAATTATAACATATAGCCACATATACTCATATATCATAAGCCATTCATAGGAAAATATATATTTCAAAATAATTGGCAGCCTCCAATTACTCAATTTCATAATCAACACAATATATTTTTATTTGTCACATTTATTTCTAAAACATCAAAAATCCCATTTTAATCTCATTTTCATTTCATAAAATCCATGAAGAGCATTTAAAAATAAACTCTAGATAATTTACAATAATAATAGGTTTACTCACCGTTTGTACAAACAAAATGCTTCCTAGGTGCCTCGATCACTGTTCGTCGGGTACGACTTCCTTGCCTTTACCGGAAGGCTCTCCTCCTAGACACATTGTCAAAATTACACAATTCACCACAATGATGCTAAATCACTATATAATTGACTTAAATCCTATACAAATGCATGGTCTAAAATGTAATAGCCTAAAACGGCTTAAATGCGGTATTAACCTATTTTTGGCACTTTACCCGATAAATTGCTAACGCGCTCCATTTTAGCTCTAAATTGTCCCATTTTCTCTCCAACATTTCTAGCCATTAAATATCAGCCAATTAATCACTAAAATCACCAAAATCAGCTCACTTTCCTCCTTGGAAAATTCGGCCAAAAATGGGACATTAATTCGGTATATCTTCCACTTTGTTTTTCTATCACATTTAACCATTTTTCATCATTTTCTCTTCATTTCTCTTAGAATAAAAATCAGTTCATCATCATTGTACATCGTTGAACATTCAGCCAAGGGTGGGTATTGTGAAAATTTCATGCTTTCTTCCCTAATTTGATTTCTATACACATTTAACTAACTAAAACTATCAATTTAACTAAAAATCAAAACATAAAAATTTCAAATTCCTCCCCCTTGAATTTCGTCCAGCCCTTGATATCACTTTTTGATCTCTCTCCTCAAGTATGCTAAATGGAAACAAAGGCATAAGAAAGGTAGAAATCAAGCTTAAGTCGAAACATCTTACCGTTAGACGCGTAAACGGTCGAAAAACGTAATTTTCCCTTTGAATTTTCTAGTTTTCCTTTGGTTTTTCTCTTTTCTTCCTTTCCTCTCTATTTTCTCTCTTGGTCTCTCCTTATGGCCAGCCATCACTTAGTATGGGGTTTCAATGGGTTGACTTTTCATTAAAATAATATTAAATCATTAAAAAGTGCCATGTGTCACTTTCACAATGGCCCGTTTTAAAATTTTATCCTTTAAACTTTAATTTTTCACCACTAAACATACCATAGTTATTCATACCAAAAATAAGTAAATCCTATGATTTTGACAAGTTTTGGATGGTGAAAATTACGATTTTTACCCCGAGGTGACAAAATTACCGTTTTACCCCTGTGTTTCGAAAATTACCGGAATTGAAAATTTTCACTTCCTATCATTAAATTATACTCCAAATAGTTAATCTTGGTCAAAAATTTCACTCCATGATCAAATTATTATCTTAGGTGGCAAAATGACAATTTTGCCCCTAAACATTAAAATTTTCAATTTTTTCCCAAATGAACCCTCGAACTCCGAACAATCATTTTTAGTCATTCTTGGACTGTAAAATATTAAATTTCATCCTACGATTCCTATTTGAACTAGTTCGAGGTTAAATCAACTTAAGTGTACTGTTAGGTATAATACCGGGTTTCGTCTATTCTTAGGAACTTTCCTAGTATAATAACATGCTACTCAGTGCATGTATGTCATGGCATGTGTTTATATGGTCGGGTTTTACAATAAAGATAACAACAAAAGAAAGAACTTTAATATTTATCAAGCCTTCGATCTGTATTCTTCCTTGTTTTCCTTGCTAGCTTCAATGCCTCTTTTTCTTCAACAAACCTTGCTTAATTCTTGTTTAGTTTGTGCTACGAAAGGGTGGTTTAAATAGGCTTCAAAACCAAATGAGAATAGAAGTCAAAAACAAATCAAATTTTGGTCTCTATATTATGGGTCGTGGCCATGTTGCTAGGTGGCCATGGCCATGAAGATGGACTTTTATTTTTTACTATTTCCTTGTCGATGGCCATAGCCATGGGCAGGTGGGGGCCATGGCCATGAACCTCTTGAAGGACCAAAGTATGATGCAGTGGTTAGGGGCAGCCACCATGAAATGGTGAAGGCCGCAGCCACTAAATGTGCACTTTGAATTTTCAAGCTTTACTACATTACTTCAAATTTCAAAGTGCTTTTTGCCTATTTCAAGGCTGCACTGGAAATGTTGTAAACTTCAAAGTTTTAGCTCTGGCTCTTAGCTTTTCAATGGTCCAAGAATTACATCATTAGGACTTTTGTAACAGGAGATATTCTCAAAATACTGCAACATGTATAGTGGAAGTCTGCACCTAGAATGCACTCTCATACTTCAATGAAAAGTCCTTCAACATAACACACCTACAAAAGCACAATTTAATCAATAGCAGCAACACTTAGACAAATCAACAACTAACTTAACCCAAAATAATCTAATTTTAATTTACCCAGCATAATTTACTTAAATTAAATTAAATAACTTCAAACAACTAAAAGTTTAACATCAAACTCAACAACATAGCAAATTATTAAGCAAAATTAAGACCAAATAACTCTATATCATGCAGTTTTTAGTTTTGCTTTCTCTTGTTAAAAGGCATTGTTGAAAGTTATGTTTGCCTCCATTAAAAGGCATTGTTGTGGGTTTTGGCTGAGCTTGTGAAAAACCATTGTGAGGGTTGTTGGTTGATCCCATGAAAAACCATTGTGAGGGCTTGATCCCATTAAAAGCGCATTTCCTTGAGTGAATTTGATATTCCTTGGTTTCCGTTGGAGTGGATGTAGGCACTATAGAAAGTTAAAGCACTATAAAATCCTTGTGTCTTGATTTACTTTTATGCTTTGTGATTTATTGTTACATATTTGTTTTAAAAAAATCACACACTTAGTTTTTGACACAAGAAGAAATTTTTTGTTGCAAAAGATTTGATTTTTACACTTGGTTTTCAAAGGTTTTCTCTTAACTACAAATCCACCCCCTTTTGGTGTATATTTGGTGTATATTACATTGAGCTTGAACTACTAACAATTGGTATCAGAGTGAGGGCTCAATTTTGCAAGTCTAATAGCCTTGAGTGATCCATTATAGTAGCTAAAATCATAAAAAATGGAGGTTACAACAACTGTGATTGGTGAAGGGCAATCAATCCAAAGACAAGTTCTCTTTGTAGGTACTAACTATCCTTATTGGAAGAAACATGCGAAAATGTTTATACAATCTATGGACCTAGATGTGTGGACTGTTATATTAGATGGTCCTCATGTTCCATCTAAGGAAGTAAAAGGGACATTAGTGATTAAGTTTAGGAAAGAATGGAGTGATAATGATTAGAAATTAATTCAAATTAATTGTAAACAAAATAATATCTTCCTTTGTGCCTTAGTGTTAGTGAGTTCAACAAAGTCTCTAGTTGTCAAAATGCAAAACATATATGAGACACCTTAAAGACCACTTATGAAGGCATTAATTGTAACACCCCTGATTTTTGGTATGAACTGCGTAATGTGAACCAAGCCAATTAGTGAGCAAAATTGAATAATTAGTATACATGCTGAAGAGTTTGAGAGTATGCCTATGTCCATAGAGTAATGTGTCACGACCCAAATTTTCAGGTCATGACTAGTGCAAGGGTCCAATGGGCGTAGCCCACTAAGCCCAAGCAAGCCTATTTATCAAGAGTTTCTAAAGTCACATTTCATAATTTCAATTAAAAATAATGCTAACCGTTTCCATTTTTTAATGGCAGAACCAGTCAAATATACATATATTGTCTAAAACATACATTTTAAAAATTTACATCGGGTTTATCTATACACAACAAAAGGAATACTCGACTTCCAGCGGAGAGACTCAGGCGAAAGTTTAGCTATTGAATCCTGAGATACCTACCAAGGAAACGAATCTACAAGGACACCTCGACCTAGTTACCGGTTGCCTCCCGATTTGAAAACATAAAGTTGAAAGCGGTGAGTACAAACCTAGTGAGTGAACAAAGGAAGGGAACAAGCAAACAATAAGGAAAGTTTAAAGAAATCATGATGCATTTATCTTCAAAGCAATGCAATTTAGTTTAGTTCTTAATAAAACCCCTCATTAAACCCTAAATGAGTTAATCACTTCATGATAAATGGTCCATGCACAATAAAGGATTTGAAGAGTGAAAATTTTAAAAGCATTCAAGCAAGTCAAGTCAAGTAAAACGATAGATCCTCACTGTAAAGAAAAGGCATTCTCGCTGTAGTGAAATTTGGCTCTAATTGTCAACTGACCGAAGGTTTCTCAAGTGGTCGAGGGTTGCTCACCAAACCTCCTTATTTCAAACTTAATTAATTAATTCCTTGATGTTGGAAGTCCATGCTCAACCATGATGTTAAAGAAGTGGAAAATATGGCAAAAACCAACAAGGCAGCATGCAGGACAGAAAGTTTCTTGCTGTAGCGAAATTCATTCTCGCTACAGCAAGATTCAAGCGACAAAATAAAAAGTTTCTCGCTACAGCAAGTTGCAGGCAGCAAAAACAGAATGTTTCTCGCTGTAGCGAGAAAGCATTCTCGATGCAGCGAGAAGCAGGGCACTTAAATAAAGAGGGATCTCCTTTGCACAAAACATCCATTTGGTGCTGCAATAAAACAATTTGCAAGTAAATGGGAAATTTTCAAGATTCATCATGCCAAACGATCACATATTACAATCATGATCTTTCTATTGCGTATACATATATCTAAACATTTCCTTGCAGGCAAAATTATGTGCATTGCTCCGAGGATTACTCCTATGAAAAGAATGGCATATTGAGAGGCTGTCGATAGAAATGGATGCATTGGTGGTGGCTCAGATGATCCAGCAATATCAGAAAGGGTCCCATGATATACGATATTTGTTGGCATCTATTAGAAAGTGCTTGAATTGTATTTCTTATAAAATCACACACATTTTTCGAGAAAGTAACCAAGCTGTAGATTTCCTATCAAACTAAGGATACACACATCAAAATCTTTATGTAATTACTAAAGCACAAGGTGAACTGCATGGTATGCTTAAGTTAGATAGATTGAATTTACCTTATGTTCAATTTAGATAGTTGTAAAGGAGTAGTACTCCTAATTTATTTTTCTTGTTATTTTAATTCCTTATTTCTTTGTAATAGTGGGAGATCTCTATTTTACTGTAGCATCACTAGTTATGCACGTAAATTAGATTTCCCTACTTTTAGTGTTATTTCGATTCTGTCATATGCTTTTGTAATTTGGAGGTAAGGTTTCGGTCCCCCTCTCCTTTGTACTTAACTTTTCGATTATTAATAAAATAATTACAAGGTAGTTGGGCCCTGCGAGAACTTCCAACATAAAAACAAGAAAAAAAAATACATATACCTAAACATATATCAATTCGTATACCATCCCATCTCACCCAGCTCATGTGCATCCCCCCACATCGTGCACATAGCCGGAGTCATCGCGTGCATTCCCTCACATTGTGCACAGTTAATGCCATCATGTACATCCCCCTACATCGTGCACACGAGCAATATCACCATCCATCTCCCTCACCACAGTCATCACCGGCAGGTGCACACTCACCCCACACATGCACAATTACATTTGTCACACAATGGTACCATTTATGACATAGTATATATATACATACATCAACATTATACATAAACATATGGATTCATCACAATATCCATTTCATAACATAAAAACATTTCATAAGGGCTTGTTCCCGTGCGAGTTTTGAAGAAAAATTAGATAAAACGCTTTAAGGGATTCAATCAAACATACATGTGTATATCCCAAAACATTCTTTTATACAAGTTCACTCACTCATATTTGTTGAACCTTTAGTCGACTCTAACTTCCCTAATGGTCCAATTGGGGCTGGAGGGCCTCGTTGGAACTATCACGTACAAAAACATTACAGCCAATCCAATTTACATTAATATCACTCTAAAAGCTTTTTCGTAAATCAAGCTTCAATAGCCCTTCCTATCTACCTTCCAATTACCATTTGATTGGCTATTTAGTTTGTCTTCTTTAGCAACACTAGAAATAGATAAACAACTTCAGCCATAACATAACTCATAACTTCAATTACTAGCCATTATCAACAACTTAAAACCACTTATAATTCATCACTCACCTTGGTGATTTGTAATGAAATTCCTTCCCAAGAGTCCTTAAGCTATCATGAAATCTCTCTCTCTTTCTCTCTCTCTCTCTCTATACAATTTAGCTGGTGAGAGAAAGTATTGAAGAAAGACTTTTAAGGGTCTGTTTAAGGTGAAGGAGTAAAAGAGTATGAAAAACCCTATAACAGGGTGTGTAAAGCACGAAGATTGAGGTTAGCTTGAGAGAATGTAGGAAGCTTGAGATAAGCTTTCATGGAAGAGGAGAGAAATGTGAGATGGAAGGAAGAAGAAAAAGAAGTTGCTGGAGAAGTAAGGAAGCTGCTAGAAAGAATGATATTTATAGCTCAATCTTATCCAACTCCACTTAAATTATGAAAATGCCCTTTACAAGTTGGCTTTGTCTTCCTCTAATCCTTTGTGCAATCTTTTTACTCTTTTGACACTAGAACAAGCTCCATAATAGTCTAGAAATACTCGAGTTCACAAAAACTCAAAAATTTTGACCCGAGATGAAAAATGACCATTTTACCCCTACCTTGGAAATCATCATTATTTTTATTTCTTTCATCATTTTACCCTTATTTTTATCATTCATTTATGCCTTTCGCCTACTTAGGCCATAATATTGTTTGAAAGCCTACTTCTAGGGCCTCGCTAAGAAAATGACGAAATTACTCCTAGCCCCTGTTATCGTGTCTACACCTAGTTACGAGCATATAGAGGTCGAGGTCTCACACAATGAATATGATATATGAGCATGTGAAGGCTCAGAATAATGTTGTGCATACGTTTGGCACATAAATGGTATAGTGAATTGTTTGACACTTTGACAAATGTGATGTTTAATGTAAATTATGCTAAGGTTTGATTTGTATACCATGTGACATAGAGTGAAATAAGGATTTAGATTTGTGTGATGAATACATGAAGGAGGATTATGAGTTAAGGTAGTCATTTTGGAGTATGACTCAAATAGGAAATGATTTTGTGGTGTTTAAGTTCAAATTTTGGAAGTTGGAGTGCGTAGAGGTGCAATCTAGGCAAGATGTATTGATACATTAGCTAATGTATCAATACATTCTTGGAAGGATGAACATCTATCAATACATTGTCCAAATGTATCTTTAAATTTGAAGCTGAGAGCAAATTTAATAAATATATCGACACATTTAAGGTGAATTCATTAAAAATGTATCTATACATCCATGTATAAAGGCAAAAATAAAAAGAGGTTTCGAGCATGGCACCCTTTTAAAAACAAAACCCATTTTCTCCTTCTTTCTCTACCCGATACGAAACCCTAAGCCCCCAGATGACATTTGGAGCCTATTTGAGCTAGATCAAAGCTTAGGAAATCAATCCAAAGGTAAGATTACATATTTTTATCGATTGATTTTCGATTTAATTGGCTAATAACCTCTGATCTAAATATTTTCAAATTTGGTCAAACTCTCTCCCCTTGAGTTTCATGGAGATTTAGAGCCTAGATTTGGGCAATTCAGCTTCTAAGGTAAAGATTTAGCTCAATTGTCGGAAGAATGAGCATGAATATTGAAATTGGGTATTTTTGAAAAGCTGGGATATTTTTGAAAGTTAAGAAATAAATATTTTATGATGTTTTGATGTGTTTTAAGGCAAATTTGAAACCACCTAACAAATTGGTGAGCTATAGGATGGTTGATTGTTGAGGATTGGAGCTCAACTATAAGAGTGCCTTTGATTGTCGAAGTGATTGGGATTTAATTAAATGCATGTGATGCATTTCACATAATGTATGCTCTGCCATGGTATTTAAATGTTGTGTGTATGCCTAGATGCGTGTGAGACCTC
The DNA here is from genome assembly GCF_000208745.1 of Theobroma cacao. Classification (NCBI taxonomy): domain Eukaryota; kingdom Viridiplantae; phylum Streptophyta; class Magnoliopsida; order Malvales; family Malvaceae; genus Theobroma; species Theobroma cacao. The sequence continues at coordinate 10,753,648 of NC_030852.1, forward strand.
AACCCCTATAGGCTCATAACGAGGCATAGGCGTAATAACCCGGGGCAGGGGTAATTTCATCATTTCCTCTAATAAGTTCCCAAAAGGAATATTTAAGGTCTAAATAAGCATAAAGACCAAATAAATGATATATAATGATGAAAACATGAAGAAAACTAGATGTGGTAATAATTTTCGTAATAGGGGCAAAATGGTCATTTTTCACCCTGAGTCAAAATTTTAAGTTTTCGTAAACCCGAGTAGTTTAGATCATTGTGGACCTTGTCCTAGTGTCAAAAAAATAAAAAGACTTCACAAAGGATTGGAGAAGAACAAGTTAACTTGCTAAAAGGCATTTTAGTAATTTCTAAGGGAGTTAGATAAGTTTGAGCTATAAATATCTTCTCTTTCTAGCAACTTCTTCATTCTACAGCGGCTTATTCTCTTTCTTCTTCTTCTATCTCATGTTGCTTCCATCCTCCATGGAAGCTTGATATGAAACTTTCACAACTTTCTCTCTCTAGCTCTAATTTTCATACCTTTGCGCCCTTTTGACTAGAACCCTTGTGCTCTTTCACTCTCTCACTTTAATACCCTCAAAAAGTCCTTGTTCAACACTTTCTCTCACTAGTTGGAGGTTTTAGAGAGAGAAAAAGAGATTTTCCACATTTGTTTGGAAGCTATTGGAAGAGAATTCAACTACAAAGAAACCCTAAGGTGAGTGATGAACTAGGATTGGTTTTAAGTTGTTGATAATGGCTAGTAATTGGGATTATGAGCTGTTTTATTGTTGCGTTGTTTACTCATTTTTAGTGTGATTAGAGTAGTGCAAGGAATAGCCATTTGATATAGTTGGAAGCCAATTAGGAATGATTAGAAGAATTTGAATTAGAAACTAGCTTTTGGAGTGATATTAATGTAAATTGGATTGGTTGTGATGTTGTGTGTGTATAAGTTACAACAAGGCCTCACTTGCCCATTTGAACCATTAGTGGAGGTTAGAGTTGATTAGAGGTTCAGCAATACTGGTGAGTGAATTGCATTTCAAAATCGTTTTAGGAATGTGACTGTTTTGTGCAAAGCATTTGAATGATTTTATACAACTTTTTCTTAAAACAAGTGCCTTGGGAACAAGCTTTTGCTAAATAGTTTTATGTTGTGATATGTGGTTGTTATGGATTCATGCACTATTGCATTATGATGATATATATATATATATATATGTTGTGCATGACAATTGATATTGTGTATGATGATTATAGCCGTGTGTGTGCATGATGTGGGGGAATGCACATGTCGGTGATGATGGTGGTGTGGGAGATGGATGATGATAGTGCCCATGTGCATGATGTGGGCGGATGTACACGATGGCACTAATTGTGCACGATGTGGGGGGATGCACACAATGGCGCCGGCTATGTGCACGATGTGGGGGGATGCACATGAGCCGGGTGTGATTATGATGATATTGATGTTTATCTATGTATTTATGCATATCGATGCTTATGAAATGAAAGTTCATGAATATGATATATGATTGAAATGCATGTGAAATTTGGCATGACGAATCTTGAGAAATTCCCATTTTCTTGCAAATTGATCTTTATTGCAGCACCGAATGAATTTTTGTGCAAATGAGGTCCCTTTTTCACTTAGAGGCCCTGCTTCTCGCTGCAGTGAGAAACATTCTGTTTTGGCAGCAGAAAACTCACTGCAGCGAAAATAAATCTCGCCGCAGCGAGAAACTCTCAGGCTCTAATGTAGTGCCTTCATTTTGATGACAATTTTGGCCACTTTCTCGTCCAAACTGGGAAAAGTGGTAAACATTAAAGTTGTAGCCCTACTTGTTGTCTTTCTAATGGTTTAAAAATTAGGTCAATTTGACTTCTGTAGCAGCATATATCCTTGAAAAACTGAAACACGTGCAAACTAATATTGTTTCTCACTGCAGCGAGAAACATTCTATCTTGCATGCTACACTATTCAGTTTTGGACATATTTTTCACCCATTTAACTTCATGGATTGATCATGGGTTGTTGCAACACTATGAGGTTATTAATCAAAGTTTGAAATGAGGGTTTTAGTAAGAAATTAAATCAATTGCATTGTTTTTGAAACAAGTGCATCATGATTTCCAAATTCTTCCTATCGATTGTTTGTTCCCTTCTTATGTTCACTCTCTGAGTTTCATACTCACACTTTTAAAATTCATGTTTTCAGATTTGGAAGCAGTTGGGACCTAGATTGAGTCGCATACATATGCTCATTTTCTTGGTAGGTACTATGGCATCTCAGTAGCTGTATCTTCACCTAAAGTCACTCCGTTGACGATATCGAGTCTATTATTTGTGAACATGTATATGTAATGTAAACTACTAAGAGTCATGTTATAAATGAAGTATGTATATGTTGGATTGATGATGACAGTACTTTGATATAATATAAAAATGAATATTCAATTGTTATAAAATATTACTGGAACATTTACTTTTGAGAGTTACAACACTTCATTTTAAAGATGACGGATGGGAATGATAATCGGAATTGCATAAGGAGGCTTGCTTGGGCTTAGTGGGCTATGCCCATTGGGCCCATAAGCAGGTCATGGCTTGAGAATTTGGGCTGTGACAAATATTGGTATCAGAGCTCTAGGTTTAGTTGAGTCCTAGGGATTCTCGTGTCAGTCAGCGGAGTTGTTGGAGTTAATGCAGAGTCTTGTCTATGGTTTGTGACTGCAGCACAAGTCATAGACAGGAGGCTATATGAACTCCTATTCCTAGCAACCTACCCTCTTGGTAACATTATGTAAAGGTCATAAGTGGTGCCATTGTCCGGGTTTGAGATGCCACCCGAGACACAAACCATTATTGGAAAGATTTTAAAGCAAATGCTCCTAATGAAAGGCCAATATAATGATATATTCCTCTAACTACGGATGGAGGAAGGTGGAGCTAGACTATTAGGTCCGTAATAATTTATTCATTTGGTGGAATTATGATTCGAACCCATGGTTATAAAAAAAAATTAATTAAAATTTTAAAAACTATGGATTGTATTTGAGGTCAATATAGGAAGGACTTATGATAATGGTTATAAGAGAAGTATTTGACTGGAATGAATAGTGAATGTTATGACTCGCTTGAGGTTTATAAATTTAAATATCGAGAAAAAATGTAAACCAATGTTTATGTGCACGGAGGTAAGTGCACTGTGTTAATTGAGCTTGACATGCCCCTATAAAAATGGTGTGGGCTTTTGAATATTTTATAAGCGTATAAGTGTTGAATATGTGTATAGTAACTTAAATGGAGTTGGTTTTGATTTCAACTAAGTGATTGGGAGATTCCAAGGCTTGGATTGAATTATTGTGGTTTCTGGTTATAATTGCATGAATTAGATCAAGGGTGAATATCACGGATTATTATAATTGATGTATGGTCATGAAGTAAAAGGCTAGTAAATGATCTACTCTAAGGATAAGGTTGAATTTTGCTATGCTTAGTGTGGAGCCAAAGGATTAAAAAACTAGATATGGATTAAGTAGTTTGAAATTAAATGACATGAAAATGACAAATTTAGTCTAAGTGCCATATGGAGTTCTATATGAAGATCGATATATGAATTGCTTTGAAGGTTAATTTAAAAATATATATGGTTCAATATGCAACCTATGAGGTAAATGATTTGTCTTGAATGTAACTTCTCCAAAGGTAAGGCACTTAAAACATGTGGATTTTCATATATGATATAAGAGGAAGCTTTTGCATCTAAGCTTAAGAAATTTTGATCTTATGACTGCAAAAGCAAGATACAAAAATTTAGTGAATTATCTATCTTATGAATGTAATTGGTTAAGAATTGATGAGTAAAGTCAAGATCTTAACACTAAGTGGTGTACAATTTGATATATGTGTATCTAAGAGTAAATTTTGAGATCATTGCTTAATTAATTTGCACTGAATGTTATGGTAAATGTATGTGAATGCTAGTAATGAAGTATGCCCAAAGTGAGATATGTTGAGACTAATGCTCCAATTGCAAACTTGTGATAGAAAGCTAGTTTTGCAAATTATGGTTTTTATGACCATGAAAAATATGGAGGTTATGAATATGTAGGCGTACACTTGGAGTTGTACATCTTATGATCCCCATGCATCATATGGAAAGAGATATCCCATAGGGGAGTTTATCTTGATTTATGGTTACATGACTATAGGCTTGGCATGAGATTGAGAATGCCCTGGCATAAATATGGAATGTATTGTGAAAGGTTAAAAAGCCACATATACCTTAACAAGGTCAATAACATGAATGAGGAGGAAATATGGATGTTGATATGCTGAGCATAAAGAGTTTAAGGATAATTAATGCAATTATACTAAGTTAGATGGTATGATTCGAACTAAGAACACAAACACCTTGGGAGATTTTAAAATAATGTCCAGTGGGGTCAGTGAGCTAAAGTGTTATCGGGCATACAATGAACGATTAAAGTTATGAGTGGCTTTGAAAAGCCTTTGATTGATTAAGTTCTCAGTGGAACCTTATTAAAGGAAGTGTTTAAGTGTTTTAGAAGTGTATGGAAAAGCATAAGAGAATTTATTAGCTTGACTTTCTATAAGAGGTCGAAATTGGATGGCCATGAGTGGCTTGTGAACAATGGAGCAGTGTAAAGTATGTGCTCATAAAGGGAGCTATGATTGGTAGATAAAGGTGGAACATAGAACATCAATGATGAGGTTGTGTTCAATGCTTTAGGCCTTGAACTGTAAGATATGGACATGTATCCACCTTGTGAATACCTTGATGAGATAAATTCAAAAGACTTTTCACAATGAGAAAACATTAAAGCTCAAAGATCAAATGGCTATACAATCAAGTTGGGCTCGTGACTGACATGTCACATAAGTATGAAGATATGATACAATCATAAGTATAATTTGAAATACTAGTTTGAGGCAACGATTATCCTACCGTTTTGTGGACCCGATGAGGTTCTGATCTCGACATAATTGTAGACGCTAAGTATAAATTATGAAATGTGCTTCCCCATAAGTTCCAATTTATTTTGAGTAACTATCAAGATAAAGTGCCTGATAGGGATAGTGGAAGGTTGAATTATACTTCAAATGTTGAGAAAAGGAGCGTGACATGGTTTGATTAAATGATACTACCCTTGGTATGGGAATAGAAATACGTTACGAGAATGGCGGAGATCTACTTAGAAAAAAAAAAGGACGATGATTTGAAAATTCAAGTACTCGTATATGAGTAAAGATTTGGTAATGAGACATGCCCTAAAGTTGGAATACTACAATATAAATTTCGACTTAGAAAATTGACCTATAAAACACGTGGTGTTTAGAGATGGTGCCAATTAGTGGTTGACTCTTGTATGAGAATGGAATATTGAAATCAGCTTTGTGTATTCACCACAAATGATGAGCATGATCTAACCAACCAAGAGAAGAAATGATTCTAAACTTGATTGTTGGTTATTTTGGTTTTACAAATGGCTTATTGAGCTTGATATGCCTAAGGCTATTCGAAGTTAAAATTTTTGGAAATATATCTGTATGGATATATATGTTGCATATTGGTATAAAAGTTCATGCGGAGTTAGTTATAATTTGATTCGATGTTGATATTCTATCAATGGTTATGGTGCTAGACAATGATTAAGATAATTTATCGCTGATTTTGGTAGTGAACAAGTGGATTATAATGTTGTTAGCTTAAAAGTAAATGTTTAAATTTTAGGTATGAGTTCATTAAATTCTATTATATCATGATCAAAATTGGTGTTTTGTTATAGCTTGAAAGGCTTGGCATATGAACTAGTTTAACTGTGAGCTAGAAATTGTTAAGTTATTATGAAGTATACAAATAGATAAGTATGACATGAATTTAATATCCTAAGGGGCAATGGAAAATGATGTATCAGTTTTGGTATAACTTCAATATATATAGTTTTGAGATATAAAGATGTGAGGAAAAGTTTATAGCTTATGCATAAAGGTGTGCATTTGGATTCGTATAATTAAAAGTGCAAAATCTGTCTTGATTGATATAAAGCTCATGATTCAAAATGAATGATTATGGATTTAATTTTCTAATGTAAAAGGAACTAAAAGAAGTTAATATCAAAAAGGCCTTAATAGATGATTCTTAAATTTTAAAGTGCACTTAAGGAGAGACAAATGTTTAATTTGATCTTCAAATTGATAAACTAATGAGGCCATGAGATCTGATGTTTGGAGTAAATTTGAGAAATATCAAGTTAGATATGTTGTGGGTGATTGATGACGAACAAATTAGCTATGACATCGGAAATGTAGAAATAATTAGTAATCAAAATGAGATTTGGAAAGGAACTTTAAAGGGAAAATTTTGAGCAACATTAATCTTGAGAGGTTGAGTTATTGATTAAAGAGATTGATTAAGATTATAAGGGGGTATACGGAATGTCATGATTTATTGAAATGCCTTATGGTATAAGTTGAGATTTATCTAGTGAGCACTCGAACATGAAAGTATTGGAGTTTGTTTTTACGAAAATGGTTACTAATGGTTACCGGATTTGAATCATCCGTGATGTTAAACATATATGAATAAATAAAGAGTGTTTGATCCTTATGTATTATGAAATGCTTGAATGGAATTTGTATGGAGGCATGTGAAACGGAATAGAGGTTGGTTGACCATTTACACCCATAGTCAATGGTGGAATAAATGCTTGAATGTTGGAAGGTTTGATAAAAGATC
>NC_030852.1:10762118-10785211 GCF_000208745.1 Theobroma cacao
TCTATGTATTTATGCATATCTATGCTTATGAAATGAAAGTTCATGAATATGATATATGATTGAAATGCATGTGAAATTTGGCATGATGAATCTTGAGAAATTCCCATTTTCTTGCAAATTGATCTTTATTGCAGTACCAAATGGATTTTTGAGCAAAGAAGGTCCCTTTTTCACTTAGGTGCCCTGCTTCTCGCTACAGTGAGAATGCTTTCTAGCTGCAGCTAGAAACAATCTGTTTTGGCAGCAGAAAACTCACTGCAACGAAAATAAATCTCGCTGCAATGAGAAACTCTCAGGTTCTAATGCAGTGCCTTCACTTTGATGAAGATTTGGACCAACTTCCCGTCTGAACTCAGAAAGTTAGTAAACACTAAAGTTGTAGCCCTGCCTCTTATCTTTCTAATGATCTAAATATCAGGTCAATTGGACTTCTGTAGCTGAAGATATGCTAGAAAAACTGAAACACATGCAAACTAATATTGTTCCTTGCTGCAGCGAGAAACATTCTGTCTTGCATGCTACCCTATTCGATTTTTGACATATTTTTCACCCATTTAACTTCATGGATTGATCATGGGTTGTTACAACACTATGAGGTTATTAATCAAAGTTTGAAATGAGGGGTTTTTAGTAAGAAATTAAATCAATTGCATTGTTTTTGAAACAAGTGCATCATGATTTCCAAATTCTTCCTATCGATTGCTTGTTCCCTTCTTTTGTTCAGTCATTGAGTTTCGTACTCATGTTTTTAAAATTCATGTTTTCATATTTAGAGGTAGTTGGGACCTATATTGAGTTGTATACATATGCTCATCTTCTTGGTAGGTACTATGGCATCTCAGAAGCTGTATCTTCACCCAAAGTCACTCCGCTGATAGTCTCGAGTCTATTACTTGTGAACATGTATATGTAATGTAAACTACTAAGAGTCATGTTATAAATGAAGTATGTATATGTTGGATTGATGATAACAGTACTTTGATATAATATAAAAATGAATATTCAGTTGTTATAAAATATTACTAGTACATTTACTTTTGAAAGTTACAACACTTTATTTTAAAGATGATGGATGGGAATGATAATCAAAATTGCATAAGGAGGCTTGCTTGGGCTTAGTGGGCTATGCCCATTGGGCCCATACACCGATCATGGCCCAAGAATTTGGGCTATGACAATGCGAATGACTAAGCCAGAGAATTGATATATGTATATATATGTGTGTGTGTGTGTGTGTGTGTGTGTGTGTGTGTGCCTAGAGGTATGTGCATAGGCTAGAGAACAAACATGATTGTGTGCCTAGATGAGGATACCTAGGCTAATTAGTTATCTAATATAGGAAATTTGTGCTTGTATGATTTGTGGTGAGCCACAAGGTGGCCTAGTGTTAGAACCTTTGGTATGTTGGGCCTAAAACATGGTGCAATATGAATTATGGATTAAGGACTACGTCAAATTATGATGAATGGGCTGCTAAGTAGGTATATGGCTTGATATGTATTTGGGTTAATGGCACGGCTATTGGATGATATTAAATATGTGAGGCTAAAGGGCCATGATTACTTATGGACATCATATATGCATGAATGCCCACATATTTGTGGTTGATTTAAGGATATACATAAGGCTGCTAAGCCATGATTGATAAGATTGAATATGATGAATACCCATGTGGGGTTAAAGGCATAGGGGCCTATAGCTTTATTATTATTCATTTGGTGATGCCTCAGAGATTTGAAAGTACTTAGAATTATACTGAGCTTAGAGATGACTGAAGCTCATTGAATTTGAAATATGATTTGATATGGACATATGAATGTAACAAGCATGATGGCCTAATTTGTGGATATGTGTTCCATCTGAGGGATGAATTTTGAATGTTGAGTTGACTTGAGGTTGAGTAGAGTCCCATGCCTTGTGACTTTGTGTGAATACAGGAATGGTGGTAAGCAGGGACGGTGGCATTAATCTTGCTTGTGATTCCCACCTATAGTGCTTTGATGCCATCCATTGGGATTACTTTGGGTGATGCCGATCGTCGAGAAATTACTCCAGTCGATGACTTTGACTTTCCACCAATTGCTTCGAGAATGTACATGATTTGTTCTTCGTCTATTGCTTTGGAACACACATGATCTGTTCTCTACCAGTGGCTTTGCCCTAAGTGTGATTTGATTCTCCACCAGTTGGGCACCAAGAGTGATTTGACTATGTCAAGGGTAGGATCACTCTTTTGATTCATTTGACTATGATAACATGCATCGGGGATGGCATGATTTGATTTGAAGTATGAATATGTGGTGACGACTATGAATGATTTTTGACGAAATGATTTGGAATAAGCAATTATTTGTAAATGAGATTTGAGCTTGTTCTTGGTGACTAAGGTGTGCCAATGAAGCCTAGTTTAATGATAGTGACTTTAAAGATAAGCTTTGCAACAATATGATTTGATGTGAAGACATAGAATTTGCAAATTATGGATATGATACGCCATTGAGATTTGATCCGGCAAGACTTAACATGATGGATTGTGCATGTAAGATATTAGGATGATCCTTGTACCTTTGAATTGGAGATGTTTGAATGTGAAAGTCTTATGGCTAGATAGGCTTAAATATATTTTATATTTAAAATATTATGTTGTGATAGCATCCTTTCTCTCGTATTAGATGACTCACCCCTCTATGTACCATGTGTAGATAAGAAAAGCTATAGGGTTACGTGGCAAGAGTTATCGATTCAACAGACATATAATTAGCATCCGGTAAGTTTCCATCCAAACATGTCACTCCGCTGAGTCTGTGTGGGCTTTTTGCCTTCCTAGTTTGGTTAGTTTGTAAAATATGTTAGAAACGATGTGCCATTTGAATTGTACAAGTGTTGTCATGTGTGAACCCGATTTGATAGCCAATGTATGGCGTTCTGAACATTTGTATGGATTATGAGCCAATGATGATATAATATATATGAATTTTATTACAAATATTTTACTATTAATTCCTTTGGCTATTTGTTATGTGATTTGAGCTTTGAGGCTTACTCTGGTCTCACAGGTTTTGCCTATGGGACTCATGCACCGATCACGGACCCTTGGATTTGGATCGTACACTAACCAAGTAAAGGAATCCAAAATTAGATTACTTACACATGACTATGAGGTTCGTAAGATGAAAAAGGGTGAATCAATTAATGAAATGTTTAAGACATTCACCAATATTGTTGGGGGTCTAAAAGCCTTAAGAAAGGATTTCCTCAATGCACAACTCGTAAAGCAAATCCTTTAAAGCTTACAAAAATCATGGAGACTTAAAGTCACAATTATAAAAAAGGCTAGAATTCTAGATTATTTTAAGTTTGAGGAGTTTATAGGTTCACTTCTCATTTATAAGATGACAGTTAAACATGAGAGTGAAAGAGGTCAAACAAAAGGGTTTAGCCTTTAAATCCTTAATTGAGAAGAATAAGAGAAGCACTAAAAGTGAGAGTGAAATGAAGAAGATATGGCCATGTTAGCTAGAAATTTTAATAGCTTCATGAGGAAAAACATTAGAGCTGGAAAATCTACAAAGAAGAATATGCCTAAAGAAGAGTATTTAAGAGACCACTTAATATGATTTGATTGTAAGAAGCCCAACCACACCAAGTATGAATGCCCTAACAAAAGAAAGACTTCAAGAAGAAAGGAACGGTGGCAACTTGGAGTGATAATGATGATTCAAAAGATGAGGAAGACGATGAAATTGTAAACCTTTGTCTCATGGCACTTGATGACTACAAGGTATATCCGACTCCTTATAATAATAATTTTCATGCACATGATGAAAGTGATTATAGCTTTGATGAATTCTAAGATGCTTATGAAGATCTTATGTTTGAGTTTGAAGAGAAAATGTTGAAAAATAAAGGCATTATAGCAAAGTTTAAGGTTGAAAATGAGAACCTAGTTAAAACTAGGATTGAGTTGGAAAATAATGTGAAAAACATGCAAGTTAAAATGAATGAGATGAAAAAGAAAGACAGAAGTTTACATGATACATTCGTTAGATTTAAAGATAGTCAACAAAAATTGAATGACATAATGGAGTTGCAAAAGGCTTTCTTTAACGAAGAAGGGTTAGGCTATGACTTCACACAAAAAGAAACCCATCTTAAAAATTTCCTTGTTAAAGATAATGAGATGTATGATGGATCCTCTAGATGTATTTGTTACTTTAAATTTGGACATCTTACTTTATCTTGCCCTTTAAGAGTTGCCTGACAAAGAGAAAAAGTTTTAAAGCATACATGGGTTCCAAAAGTAACTAATCCCACTCATGATAGGATGATAAAATTTGATAATGTTCACAAGGAAACCAAGGTTACTAACCTTAAAGAACCCAAGAAAATTTAAGTACCAAAAACAAAAGTTTAATTTTTCTTTTTGTATGAGGAGCTTTCGTGGATAAAGTCACAACCACAAGATAGAGGTAAATAATGCTTATATTTGTGAAAATAAGTGCATGATTATCAAATAGTGCTTAATGATAAAATTCTATTGATATTTGATGATTTATCCACATGAGGAAATTTTTGTTTGAAATACTACTCATATATGAATTATAGAATTTCTTTAAACATCATTGATTGATTACATTATTTATTGATCAATTACTGAGTTAGTTAGAGAAGCATTTGGGTTACAAAGTGTATCGGGTGCAATGCCTTCTATTAGTGATCAGTTGACACTTCAAGAATGAGAGAGAGAGCTGTATGTGAAATATATAAGTTATCCTGATTGATGCACTAGGTTGTCCATGATGGATAGGATTTTACACTTGATCATTTCTTGGACCTTGAGACTAGAGCCTAGCAAACACTCATCCACATCTAGGGAATATCTTTGGTTCTTACACCATATTAAACTTAACACTCTTATTGATCTTGCAAGTTTCATATTTTCTAACATGAAAAAAGTTGTGGTGAGAACTAGGACTAGCCTTATGTATGGTCTAGTTATTACCCATCTAATGATTCATCTCAATCTTTATACTTCTTTGGATGACACAATTTCACAACCCAGGATCAAGAACCTTGATAAGTCTACTATCTCTAGGATGGGTTACACTAAAAATGTTGAGACTAAGAGATTGGTGCACAAGAGGGAAAAACAAAGTGAGGGTGATGGCAATGATAATGATGATGAAGATATGCCTCAACAAGCTTCAATCGAACCATCATCTAGTGCTATGCCTTTTAGTTTAGTTGGTCATATGAGCACAGATGCAAGAATTGATGCTATGAGGGAAATGTTGGAGGAAAATGAAAGGTGACTTGATTTACTCCAAGATACCACTAAGGAGAAATGTGACTCTATTCATCATGCCAAGGTTGCACAATTTGAGGATGTTGATCAAAACATTCAACGCATGCTCCAACATCAAGAGTCTTTAGAAGCGTATCTAGCAAAACTCCTTTCCAAATAAGGTCATTAGTATTGGATGTCTTGCATCTCATTCCTTCATGCACCCCTCCATCATGTTTATATCTTTGTAATCTATATGTGTGTAAATATATATATATATATATATGTGGTGGATGCTTAATATGCCCTTAGGATTATGCTTATGTATTGTGTATGTTTAGACTTTATATATTATCTTGAACTTAATGGGTCTAATGTCCATATCATTTTGATTATATATGTATGTATATATGTGTGTGTGGCATTCATGATGTTCCTAAGTTATTCTAAATGAATATATTTCCTCATGCTTTGCTTGAATACATATTGATTGAAAAAGTATTTTGATTTATTCCTTTCTAACTATGAAAACTGAATACATTTCTTGATCTCTAAACTGAATATGTTGTATAAAAATATATCTCATGACTTTGGATTGATGGTTAGACATTATTATTGGTCTTAATGCTCATATATTCTTAATGATTTTCATTAACCATTGGTTCTTCAGTTCAAATGCTTAAAGCTCACACTTTTATTCATTTTATATAACAAAAAAGGGAGAAGGTTTATGAGCACATGAAATGCTCTTATATTTTTAATAAAGTTGAAATTTTTTAAAACACTTTGAACTTCATGCATAAGTTGAGGAGGAGAATTTTCTTAAAAGTTCCTATTCATTTCTTTTACCCTTTTCACTTAAACTTAAATGCTTTCAAAGGCTTAAAGACTAATAGAGTTAGGGGGAACTTTCATGAAATTTCAAATGCAACATGATTATGTTTTTGCCATATCAAAAATGGGGAGATTGTTAGCCTTGAGGTATATTATGTTTTGATTTGACAAAATCACATGATATCTTGGTTTTAATGTCAAGCATTTGAAATTGTCTCAATCATGTTTTTCATCCTTTAAAATCACATAATTGTTTAAAAAGACATGCATGATTAGAAAACATCACAAAAGCTTTCAAACAATGAATCTTCAACTAAGTAAATGCAGAGCAAACATGCCTGAAATTAATATTTGATGAAAGGAAAGAGGCAAGGAAGAAATAGTTGAAGAGAGGTGCCAAAAAGTCAAGAAATCACGAAGACATAAGACAAGAGTCGTACTTAGAGATGCTCAAGTTGATCTAGTGGCATAATGAGTGGAAAACTTAAGGAACACAAAGCGATAGTCAACCTCGAAATAGAGAGCTAGTGAAAATGAAGTTTTTCAAAGCCATAGTTGACCTTGGCATTCATGTAGTCGACCTTAAGGAATCGGATGCTCGAAAAAGATGATTTTTTAAAGCTATGGTCGACCCTCAAGCTACCATAGTAAACTATCTTAACCTAGATTTGAAAAATGCAAACTCTCAAGAATTGGATTGAGTAGAGGAAGCTTATACTTGATTATGGAACCCTAATTGAAGATTTTTGAAGAACATAGTCAACCCTAGAAGTGTTTTAATCCATCGTCAAGCTTCAGCAACTACCAAATTTAATTGAAACTTGTTTCTAACTACTCCAAACATCCTTGTGACTATAAAAGGTAACCCTTGAGTCATTTTAAAGCAAGAAAAGACCAGAGATACACTTGCAAACCATAGAGAGACTCCAAAGCTAATCTTTCTTCTCTAGCCTTCATTTTAGTCTTCCACCAAGCTTAAAAAAGTTCTACACTTACGTCATTTGAGCTGATATTTCTTCTCTTCACACTCAAGCTAAAACTTCTAGCACCTAGTCTTTGTTGAGACTTTCTTGCTATACTTTGTACTCATCTTGTAAATGTTCTAGCTTAACCCTAATAAGCTATTTGTTGAGGGTTGTGCTTGCTCTCGTTAAAAGGAATTATTGAGGGTTGTGCTTGCACCCATTAAAAGGCATTGTTATGGGTTTTGGTTGAGCTGTGAAAAGCCATTGTGAGGGTTGTTTGTTGATCCCATGAAAAGTTGTCGTGAGGGTTTAATTCTTGATCCTATAAAAAGCACATTTCCTTGAGTGGATTTGAAATTCCTTAGTTTACCAAGGTGTGGATGTAGGCACTAAAGAAAGCCAAACCACTATAAAATCATTGTGTCTTGATTTGCTTTTATGCTTTGTGATTTATTGTTGCATACTTGTTGTAGGAAAATCAGACACTTAGTTTTTGACACAAGAATAAATTTTTTGTTGCGAAATCTTGATTTTTAGACTTGGTTTTCAAAGGATTTCTCTTTAATACTAATTCACCCTTTTCTTGGTACATATCACATTGAGCTTAAACTAATAGCAATTCATATTAGAGCAAGGGCTTAATTTTGTAGTTCTACTCGCTTTGAGTGATCCATTGTACTAGCTCATATCATAAAAAATGGAGGTTATGACATCCGTGCTTGGTGAAGGGCAATCAATCCAAAGACTAAGTCTCTTTTTAAGCACTAACTATCATTATTGCAAAAAACGCATGGAAATGTTTATGTAGTCTATAGGCCTAGACATGTGGAATGCTAAATTAGATGTTCCTCATGTTCCATATAAAGAAGTAAAAGGGAAATTAGTGATTAAGTCTAGGAAGGCATTTGTACGATAAACCATGTAAATGCACATATCAAAAACAAGTAATATAATGAAAGTAAAGTTTGTTCCCGAGGAGGATTGACCAAATCTTTTTGTTAATTACTAAAATTAAAACAACTTAATCTTATCCAAACAACTGAATTTAAAAGTACTGAAAAATTAAAGAAACTAAATTAAAAATAAAATTAAAAGTAAAAATAGTAATTTAATTAATTAATCAATCAACCAAAAGTCTAGAAGCACAATATCTCTTTAATGTTTCACCTGAATCTCTTCTATTCCCTTTTTACTTACTAGATAGGCTTGCGTTGTTAACTTAGAGTTCTAATTTATTTATAAGCCTCTGTTGAGCTTCTTATAAAAATATCTATTTTAACTAATTTACTTTATGTCAACGTAAATTGAAATTAAGAAATATTCAGTAAGAACATACTTTAATTTTGGCTTCATATGACATGTAAGTGTATGTCTACCCAACACGCGAACCAAATCAATCATCTCATGCAATTGATAAAGAACATATGCTATTTCATCCATGGCTTACTCTAAACTCCCTTTCTTATTTTCATTTAGGTTTCCAAATTAATCCAATTGGTGATAAGGCAATTAGACACATTAAGAACAAGATCGAAATAAACAACTCAAACATTATGAATCATATGCAAGAAAGAATATTAAAAATTTAGACTACATATTAGGTTCAATTGCTATTTTAGATTAAAAAACCTAGTTCAACAAAATGTATGTAAGCATCATCGAAAAAAGAAATTTAACTGTCAAAACTAAATAGGAAAGTGTAAGGACAACAAGAAAAAAATAACTCCAATATTTATCAAGCCTTTGAATCCAATATAATTAAATTAAATTAAATTAATGACTAAAAATAACTAATGCTTAAATTAAATCTCAAGAACTTAGACAAAATCATCCAAGATTGTGACCAAATAACTCTATAAAATAGAGTTATCATACCCTCAAACTTAAGATTTTGCTAGTCCTCGAGCAAAACATAAAAGAAAAAATAAACAAAAGCCAAATCAATTTAAATGATGAAATCAACATAAATAGGCAAACTAACTAGAGACAAATAGCACCAAATCATTGATCTCCATAATTTCGTCAAAAGTATATTTACAAATCTCCAACTCAACATAAAATATAGGGATCATTCAAGTTCATTTTTCAATTCAATACAAGCTCATTCTTGAATGGATTTCCATGTGTCTGTAACATTAGGGGACACAAATCGTGCTCTACCAAAAGAACTACCCGCACCAGTCCTTGATCTCTTTGGGGCCGTGAGTAAATTGTCAACAATAAATTCAAACAAAACAAAACCAAACCAAATCCTGCCAAGTAGCAATTAGCAATAATTTCCAATACTCAATATTTCTTAACTCAATAATCACCAAGTCTTAAGTATAATAATTTCATCTTCTCAATTTTATGATCAAATATTAGAAATAAATTCAATTAATCAAGAAGAAAAATTATATTACTTCAATAGTATAACCTACACTTACTCTTAAAAATCTAAGCAAACAAGATTCGTTTAACCAAAAATTTTAAAAGATCCATTAACTTCTAAAAATAATAAACACAAAAGCATGAATTGTTACCAACAAATCCACCATAAATTAAGAGTATTAAGCACAAGATATTATTCCTAGAATAAATTCATAAACTTAAAAGACAAATGAAAACTTACTAATAAAGAAGAACTCTTGATTGTTGAGGCTTTTGAATGGGTTTTATGGTATTTGGAAGTGAAATCCTTGAGAGAGTTGGGTGAGTAGAGAAATTTTTGTTTGAGCGAAAAAAGAGTTACTGGGAGAGTTAGAGAGTTTAGATTTTAAGTTAAGTGTTTGAATGGTTGATGGAAGGCCTTGGAAGGGGTTTAAATAGGTGGATGATGGGCCAATGGGCTTAAAATAAGTTTTTGGGCTTTTTTAAGGGTTAGGCACCACGACCATTGGGCTTGAGCACTGTGACACTGTTCTTTGTTGTCAGGGCATTGCAACGCTTATAGTTTTAGTGGGGGAAGCATCCCTCACTATCGACTCATTGCGACGTTGGCATCTCTTTTTCTTACTGCAAAAAGAAACTAAATAACGATTAATGTACAAAAAATAAATAAATAAAATAAAAATGACTAAAAGAAAGAAAATATAAGTTTTAAAAGCTTAGGTTGCCTCCCAAGAATTGCTTCTTTATAGTCGCTAGCTTGACTATGTGTAGTACCTCGTACTTTGAGGTGGTGGCTAATAATGACTACCAGCTGCTAATTGAGGTTGATTACCAAGTAAAAGGGGTAATTCAGGAGTGAACCTGTGAAACCTCGACCTCTATAGACACATAACTAGAAGTAGACGCGATAAAACGGACTAGGGGTAATTTCATCATTTTCTTGAGTGAGCCCCTAGAAGTATGCTTTCAAACATTGTTAAGGCTTAAGTAGGCCTAAGGCACAAATGAATGATGAAAATAAGGATAAGATGATGAAGGAAATAGAAATACTGATGATTTTTAAGGTACGGGCAAAATGGTCATTTTGCATCTCGGGTCTAAATTTTTAAGTTTTCGTGAACTCGAGTACTTCTACACCATTATAAACTTTGTCTCAATGTCCAAAGAGTAAAAAGTTGAACCGAAGGAAAGAAGAACACAAAGTCACCTTATGAGAGCATTTTGGTAAATTACATGAAAAATTGGATAAACTTTAGATATAAATATCTAAAGCTCCAGCAATTTCCAGCAGCTTCCAACCATTTCTTCTTCCCTTTCCATCTCACGTTTCTTCATCTCCATGGGAGCCTCCCTTAAAGCTTCCATAGCTTTCTCAAATTAACTTCAATTTACATGCTTTGGTGCATTTTTTCATAGAACCTTTGGTGCTCTTTCACTTTCCCACCTTAAAACCCTCAAAAGTCTTTATTCAACATTTTCTCTCACTAGTTGAAAGTTTAAGAGAGAGAAAGAGAGACTTGCCATAGTAGCTTGAAACTTCTTGAAAAGGAGTTCAACTATAAGTCCACTAAGGTGAGAGGTGAGTTAGGGTTGATTTTAGGTGGTTAAAGATGGCTAATAATTAGAATTATGAGCTGTTATATTTTTTATGGTTATATTGTCTGTGATAGGTTCCAACGAGGCCTCACATGTTTGTTTGAAGCAATAATCGAAGTTAGAGTCAATTAAAGATTTAACAAATATCGGTGAATGAACTTGCATCAAAGTGTTTTTGGGAATTACATATGTGTTGGGATGAAGCGTTTAGATGATTTTACTTGGTTTTCATTAAATTATGCTTGGGAACAAGCCCTTGATAAAATGTTTTGATGTTGTGAAAATGGATAGTGTGATAAATCCATATGTTTCTGTATAATGTTGATATATATATATATATATATACTATGTCATAAATGGTACTATTGTGTGACAAATGCAACCGTGCATATGCGGGGTAAGTGTGCACCAGTCGGTGATGACGGTGGTAAGAGAGATGGATAGTGATATTGCCCATGTGCACGATGTGGGGGGATGTACACGATGTCATTAACTGTGCACGATGTGGGGGGATGCACGCGATGATTTCGGCTATGTGCACGATGTGGGGGGATGCACATGAGTTGGGTGAGATGGGGTGGTGTACGTGTTTATATATGTTTATATATGTATATGTGATAGAAAGTTTATGATTACAATATGTGATTGAAATGAATAATGAGAAACTTGATTATTGTCAATGTCTTCACTTTGATGTGCAATATGGTAGGAATGGATTTTGTGGCATGTGAAAATCCCTTAATTGTCATTTGCCTTAAATCTCGCTGCAGTGAGAAACTCTCTGGTGGTGGGGGCACAAACCAGCCCTGTTTCTCTCTGCAGCGAGTAATTTAGCTGCAACGAAAATGGATTCTCGCTACAACGAGAAACTCTCTAGTAGTCCAAAAATTCTGGTGCAGTGCTTCCACTTTGACAATGATTTTGACCACCTTTCGTTCAGAACTGGGCAAAGTAATAAACATAAAAGTTGTATCCCAGCCTCTTATATTTCTAATGGTCAAAAGATCATGTCAATTTGATGTCTTTAGTGGGAGATATGCTTGAAAAACCAAAACATATGTAAACTGAGACTATTTCTCACTACCGCGAGAAACTTGCTGTCATGCTTGCTACCTTGCTTGATTTTGACATATTTTTCACCCATTTAATGTCATGGATTGATCATGGGTTTTTGCAACACTATGAGGTTATTAATCAAAGTTTGAAATGAGGGGTTTTTAGTAAGAAATTAAATCAATTGCATTGTTTTTGAAACAAATGCATAGTGATTTCCAAGTTTTCCTTATCGATTACTTGTTCCCTTCTTATGTTCACTCACTTAAAACTCACATTTTTAAACTTCATGTTTTCAGATTTGGAGGCAGTTGCAACCTAGATTGAGTTGTTCACATATGCTCACCTTCTTGGTAGGTACTATGGCATCTCAATAGCTGTACCTTCACCCACGGTCACTCCGCTGATGGTCAAGGGTCTGTTATCTGTGAACACATATATGTAATGTAATCTACTAGTATCCATGTTATAAGTCAAATAAGTATATTTAATTACTGATGCCACTAGGAGTTGGCAAAGGGTTGAATTTATTTTGACATAATAAAATTCTAAGTATTGGGTCACTATAAAATGTTACTGAAATATTTTTAGTAGAGAATTACAATATGTGGTTTAGAAAGGATGGTTGGGAATGATGATCGGGACTACATAAAAAGGCTTGCTTTGGCTTAATGGCCTATGCCCATTGGGCCCATGCGTCGGGCATGGCTCGGGATTTAGGCTGTGACACTATGGTATCCGCTTTTGCACTTCTTCATCATCACAAAAAGGCTTGAGGCTTGTTCTTTCTAGGAATGGCATGATTAGAGTATCAACGCGATAGAATAACAAAAACTGAAACAAAATAAAAACCATGCGTCCTAACTTTGGATCACCTTGTTTGTTTATTACAAAGTTTAACCCCGTAGAAATCAAAAAAAGGTTTTTACCTTTCCAAATGATATCATAATCAAATGAACTCCTTTTGGTGCTAAAAAATGTGAACACCTTCTTGTGTGAAGGAATCTCAACCACTCAAATGCTTGTCCTTCAATGTTGCACACACGATTACAACGGATCCTTTTTAAGGAAAGAGATTTATGCCACGGGCTTGTGTTAGCAAGTAGACAACAATTTGTCCTTTTTTCTTTTTTGATTTCTAGCAAAGAACCAATGCAGAAGTTTTTGGAAAAACCCTCTCAAGAGTGGTAGCACTCAATAGAAAAACTATTAGTTTTTTTTTGTTACCTCAGAAAAGAGTGGCTATAATGTGATATTTATTTCTAAGTTAAATTTTATTATTAGAGTTATTAAAATTTGCAAACTAAGCCTTTAATATTATAACAATTATAACATTTAACTAATGCATACTTAAACTCTTTTAATTTTGCCTTTAGTAGTTAACACCTAGAATTTAATTTAAGTCTAACTAAAATCATCACACTCTCAATTTAATCCAAATTGCAACATTTGTGTGTGACCCAATAGGTTCCTAACATGTTGGTAATGGAATTGAATTATAATTTTATTAATTAATTTATTTAAATGAATCATATTCATTTTTAAATTAACTAATTCAATTTCATATACCAAGATTGGCATCTAGCAATGCATCATGGCCACCTAATTGTTAGGAGAGTCAAAGAATTCTTTGAGAACCTTTCAATGTATAGTTTATTAGTGTAATTCATTACCTTATCATTATCTTGGAGATGACAAGAGCTTGGTCTAGTGCTTACTCTTATTGACCTCTATATTTGTTCCTGTAGTTAGATCATTAGCTTTATGAAGACTTATGAAACTCATTTCACAATCTCCTTATCACTTTGGCTAACGATTTAATTAAGCTAATGTCAATGAAGAACTAATGAGATATTTCCCCTTGAATCACCAAGGTGATAATTCTTATCTTGGCCACACATTTGCCTCCATATGCTTCATACTATACCAAGAAACATTTTGTTTTAGCATCCTTGATTAAGCACCCATAGGGATGAAATCAAAGCATAATACTCCTCATACAAGGCAACTTGGTGTCTCAAGTCTAGGGAGTAGTTACACAACTAGCACATGAGAAGTATTGCATTGACACTTGATACTATGTACTAAAATTAAAACAATTTAGTTTTATTCAAACAATCAAAATTTTAATAACTAATTAAACAAAAAACTAATCAACTAAAGCAAAACTAGTTAACACTAATAATAAAAGAAAAACAATAACTAAATAAAGATCAAATTAAAAAAGCCTAGGATTACAATATCCCTCACACTTTATTTAAATTTTACCTCTCTTTCTTAACTTATTCCAATGGGTTGAATTGCTAACCTAGAGTCCTCAATTATTTCTAATGCTCTCGTGAGTCTCTTGTTTTTGGATTAATACACGCAAGTGCACGTGGTTGTGCAAGTAATATAAAGGTAAGTTGAGTATCGTTTCCCATAGAGATTTATACTTATTTTCCATTAAGTACCAAATTTATAACAAAGTAATCTTCTCCAAGCACTCTATTTCAAATGATTAATTGTTTGAATGGCATGAAACTCAGAGATAACAATTATTGTCACGACCCGGAACCTCCCTCAGGCCCATGACAATCGCCGCGACGTCCCGATTGACACTCATTATCCGGAATGCCAACCGAAACCCCGCAAGGCTTACATATCAGTTTCTTTCCTTTCCTGTGAGCAATCATTGTTAAATATCGAGTTTTTAGAGAATATATACTATTTTATATCAAAAACAATCAAAATAAAATTTTCGCCACACAGGGGTATTTTGGTCATTTTTTCTCAAAAATTTCAAAACTGGCTAAAATGTAATATACAAGTACAAAATACATAATTCATATTCAAAATGAGTTTAAAAGTATAAAATCTTCATTTAAAACGAAATTACGGTTATTTGAATATAATAAGAAAATAAAAGAAATATTAAGGGAAATATTCTATTTTCTTATAAAACAATATTTATAGAGTTATACGTGAATAATTTTTATAGCGTAAAAGCTAAATAAATTTATACATACTAAAATACAGTAAGCTAAAATATTTAATTTAATTTACAATAACAAGAGGGCCCCCGAATAAACAAAAGTAAAGAGGACTGTGAACCTACAGTTTGGAAAATGCAGATCCAATGGTAGTCCTCGATGAGATCAGCTATCTACAGTCTATACTGAACCTGAAATGGGTGGAAAGGAGTTGGGTGAGATTTTGCAATCCCAATGAGTAAACAGACATTATCATAAATATCTAAAGGCGAGTAAAATGGAGGCAAGTTTAAACAACAAATTTCAACCCATTTCATAATGTTTTCAATTTATTTCTTAAACCATAAAATATTTGTAATTTACCAAAACAGTTGTTAAGGCTTATGTCTTTTATTAAAACAAGGCTCAAGCCAAAACTAATCCTCGGGGATACCTTGGCCGAGGCATCTAACCGAGTCCGCCAAGGGTGTTAAAATATTCACACGTGAAACACATTTTTATTTTTAAAACCAGCCGTTCCTTGGCGTTGGCCGAGTTACACATTCACGTGGGGGTTCGACGTGAAGTGAGCTCTAATACTACCCCGGGAGTTACCCTCCTCGCCTCTACAACCGGAGTAACTATATAACTGGGTTTACCGTGCCCCTCTAATAGGCAGTCCACGGAAACCCGTCACTGCAGTGACTAACCCACCAATTTTAATAAAATTTCGACAGTATAACGTGGCTTTTATTTATTTATCCAGCCTGCATAGTAAAAACAACTTACATAAATTTCCCAATGCACTCACAAAATATAGCCACATATACTCATTTCTCATAAGCCATTCCTAGGAAAATATATATTTTTCAAGTCAATTTGTAGCCTCCAATTACTCAATTTCATAATCAATACAATATATTTTTATTTGTCACATTTATTCCTAAAACATCAAAAATCCCGTTTTAATCTCGTTTTCATTTCATAAAATACATAAAGGGCATTTAAAAATAAACTCTAGATAATTTACAATAATAATAAGTTTACTCACCGTTTGTACAAACTAAAAGCTTTCTAAGCGCCCCGATCACTACTCGTCGGGTACGACTTCTTTGCCTTTTCCGGAAGGCTCTCCTCCTAGACACATTACAAAAATTTACACAATTCATCACATTGATGCTAAATCACTATATAATTAACTTAAATCCTATACTAATGCATGGTATGAAATGCAATAGCCTAAAACGGCTTAAACGCGGTATTAACCTATTTTTGGCACTTTGCCCGATAAATTGCTAACGCGCTCCATTTTAGCTCTAAATCATCCCATTCTCTCTCCAACATTTCTAACCATTAAATATCAGCCAATAACCTTCTAAAAACAACAAAATCAGCTCACTCCCTTCCTTGGAAAATTCGGCCAAAAATGGGACATTAACTCGGTTAATTTTCTACTTTGTTTTTCTATCACGTTTAATCGTTTTTCATCATTTTCTCTTCATTTTCCTTAGAATAAAATCAATTCATCATCATTGTACAGCATTGAGCATCCAGCCAAGAGTGGGTATTGTGAAAATTTAATGATTTCTTGCCCAATTTAATTTCTAAACACATTTAACTAACTAAAACTATCAATTTAACTAAAAATCAAAACCTAAAAATTTCAATTTCTCTCCCCTAGAATTTCGTCCAGCCCTTGATATCACTTTTTGATCTCTCTCCTCAAGCATGCTAAATGGAAATAAAGGCATAGGAAAGGTAGAAATCAAGCTAAAATCGAAAAATCTTACCGTTAGACGCGTAAACGGTCGAAAACCGCGAATTTCCCTTTGAATTTTCTTGTTTCTCTTTGGTTTTTCTTTTTTTCTTCCTTTCCTCTCTATTTCCTCTCTTGTTCTTCCTTATGGCCGGCCAGCACTCAAAATTTGGGTTTAAATGGGCTGACTTTTCATTAAAATAATATTATTTCATTAAAAAATGCCATGTGTCACTTTCCCATTGGCCCATTTTTAAAATTTCATCCATTTGTTTCCAAATTTTCACCATACACTTGTCCCACATATCCATAGCTTAGATAAAATTCTCAGACTTATCCAAAGTCTCGGTGGAGTAATTTTTTCAAATTTACACTTGCCCCCGTAAAAGTCAAAAGTTACATTTTTGCCCCAAAAACTGAAAAATTGCCCATAGACATATTTTTCATCCCTTATTCTCATATCATTCTCCAATTTGTCAAATTTGATCTAAATTCTCTCAAAATCCCAAATTTTGTCCGCGGGTGGCAAAATTACGATTTTGCCCCTACACTCCAAAAATCACCAGAATTAAACTTTTTCACTTCCTATCATTAAATTATACTCCAAATAGTTAATCTTGGTCAAAAAATTTCACTCCATGATCAAATTATTATCTTAGGTGGCAAAATGACAATTTTACCCTTGAACATCAAAATTTCAAATTTTACCCCAAATGAACCCTCGAACTCCGACCAATCATTTTTGTCATTCCTGGACTATAAAATATTAAATTTCATCCTACAATTCCTATTTGAGCTAGTTCGAGGTTAAATCAACTCAAGTGTACCGTTAGGTACGATATCGGGTTTCGTCTTTTCTTATGTGCTTTCCTAGCATAATAACATGCTACTCAGTGCATGTATGTCATGACATGTATTTATAGGGTCGGGTTTTACAATTATCATATGCAATGAAAAATAAAAATTTAAACGTACCATGCCATGTAGCCATTCCATGATGTTACATACATACATCTCATTTCATGCTGGGAATTGTATTGGTTTAGAATAATATAATTAGGTACATATATATTGGAGAGATATGAACCAAATCATATCACTATATGAATTTGCTTTTTTCTTTGAGCAAACATCTTTATGTTCCATTCGTAAGAAAGTTCCATTTCACATGATTCTACATTCATCTTTGGAATGATTAATTAATAAGTAATAATAATCTTTACGAAGATTAGATCTTAATAAGAGTCTTTCATACTGTATAGCTTATATGATCTTATGTTTAAATTCTCTGAACATTTCAAGAATTCAAATTATATTTCTTTAAGTAAACAAGACAAAATCTCAATTTGGTCTTTTGTAAACTTAATGAATTAAGAACATTTGTCATAGCATTTCATGTTCAATGATTCGTATACATGTATAAGTATAAGACCTTTTGAATATACTAAGTCATTCACTTTAGCACGAAAAATGATTTGGTCATAAAAGAATTACTATCTCCTTTATGATTCCCAATCCAAAAGATCTAAGTATCTTCATACTCTAATTCTTACTTCAATGATTAAGACTCAAATGCCATAATCGAGATCATATGCAATTAGTTTTCTTGACATTTATATTGAGCAATGACTTAATATTATTGTTTTGTGCTTTATGTTGTTAATTAAATGCATTCAACATCTAGTATTAGATACTTATGATGTTAATACACTAGTAGTAACTTCTAGCTCAATCATAAACTTTGGCAAAATAGAAGGTTCTACAAGCTTTTTCTTCTTTAGCTTTATCAATGAAATATTTTTCAGTCCCTTCTTCACCCATCTTTAGGATAAAGATGTTTGAGAACATTTCTAAGTTAGTGCCCATGTCGTGGTTGTCTTCCCAATTCATAATTAAGGCAATGTAAATTCCATCTCATGGAAGTTCATTCCGAATTATGAATTGTAATTGGTAGAGATTATGGAATGAAGTCGATACTTAGTTCATGTTAAACACATTGCTCTAGCTTTACCATAAAGCCTAGCAACCTTAAATCTTGCTTCTAATAAAACTATCTTCTGTCTTCTCGCATAGAAAGAACTTTTATGTTATCTCATACCTGTATGTATGACCTTGATTAGAGAACAATTCTTTTGATTGCATAGTCATATCATGTAGCTTTTGAAGCTTTGTAGTCATAATAGCCAGCATCACATATGTGGCTTAATGAGTCTAATGAGCATCTCATGATTTATCACCATTTACCTCAATGTGGGCTTATGGCAAAGCTTCCTATAGATAGACAACCTTTTGCTTGAGAACATTTCTCAAGTCTTGGTACCTTTCTAAAGGGTTTGGTCTAATAAGCATGATTTACATCTAAGATGCACCACAGTGACAGATTTTTAGCCATTTCCAATGTATATAAACATGTTTGAATAGATAAAGCTGTAATATCCCATACTTTAATATGTTGACTAATAAAGCTTATCGGATGCCAATTGAGGTTAATTATAATGTTTAAAAGAGATTAAAGATGAAAGGAATAGCTTGGGATAAAATATTCCGCACGTGAGGAAATAATAAAATAATAATATTTTTATCGAGGAAGAATTTGTGAGATAAAAAGTGATTTGGAAGTGAATTGAGGCATAATAATGTATTTTGGGCACCAAGGAGACAAAAGGAGTGTAAGACCTCGACCTTTATAGACCCGTAACTAGTAGTAGACGCGATAACACAGACTAGAGGCAATTTCATCATTTCTCATGGTGAGCTCCTAAAAGTAGGTCTTAAATGTTATTAAGGTCTAAATAAACCAAAGGAATCAATGAATGATGGTAAAATAAATGAAGAAGATAGAAATACTGATAATTTCCATAGTAGGGGCAAAATAGTCATTTTACATCTCGGGTCTAAATTTTTACATTTTCGTGAACCTGAGTATTTTTAGACTATTATGGACTTTGTCTCAGTGTCAAAAGAGTAAAAAGGTTGCACAAAGGATGGGAGGAAGACAAAACCACAATGTTAAGGGAATTTTGGTAATTTATATGAGAAATTGGATTAACTTTAGATATAAATATCTAATCTCCAACAGCTTTCTCATTTTTCCGGTAGCTTCTTCTTCTTCTTCCTACCATCTCACATTTCTTTCATCCTCCATGAAAACTTCCCTCAAAGCTTCCATCACCCTCTCAAACTAACCTTAACTTTCATGCTTTTACACACCTTGTTATGGGGTTTTTCATGCTCTTTCACTCTCTCACCTTAAAACCCTTAAAAATTCTTACTCCCATACTTTCTCTCACCAGCTAGGTGTTTTAGAGAGAAAGAGAGAGAGAGAGAGAGAGAGCTTTCATAATAGCTTGAAAATTCTTGGAAAGGAATTCACTTACAAAGCTACCAAGGTGAGTAATGAAGTACAGTTGACTTTTAAGTGTTTTGTTTAAGCTACGAAGGTTGCTTATTGATTTTAGAGTGATTAGAATAGTGAAAACAGATAGCCACTTAATGGCAATTGGAAGCTAGTTAGGAGATATCTTTTAGAAATTATGGTTATGTGAATTGAGTTAATTTTGATGCTATTGTGATGATAGGTTCCAACGAAGCCCCACCACCCCATTTGGACCATTAGAGAAAGTTTAATTTGGGTAAAGATTTAACAAATACCCGTGAGTGAACTTGCATTTCAAAATTTTTTGGGAAGTGCCTCCATGTTTAAATAAATCATTTGAAAGTTTCATTTGTTTTTGTTTTAAAAATATACTTGGGGAACAAGCCCTTGATGAAATGTTTCTATCTTGTGAAATGTGCAATATGAATAGTTCATGTGTTATCACATTATATTGATATGTATATTATGCTTTGGATGCTCTTTTTGTGTGATAATGATGACCCAGCAATGTGTGGTGTGGGAGTACACATGAGCTAATGATGACCCAACCCAACTATGTGCGATGTGGGAGTGCACATGAGCTGATGATGACCCGGCTATGTTCGAGTAGGAAGTGCACATGATGATGATATTGCATTGTGTGTGTAGGGAGTGCACATGAGCTGAGTGGGGCAAGATGGTATGCATGATGATATATGTATATATATATATGTCATAGAAAGTTTATGAAAATATTTGTGATTGTGTTGTTGTTGGCATTGTTAGTTTCTCCCAAATTGCTTTTCATTTCAGCAAGAAAATGGTTTTTTTATGTAAGAAGACCCCTTTCAACTAAATTGCTCTGTTTCTCGCTGCAATGAGATTCATTTTCACTACAACGAGAAACTCTCGGGTAGGCAACCTTAATCCATGCTCTGAATTTCACAACAGAGAGAATCCATTCTCGCTTCAGTGAAAATGAATCTCGATGTAGCGAGAAACACTCGGGTGGTTCCAAAATTCTAGTGTAGTACTTTCAATTTAACAAAGATGTTGACCACCTTCCGATCAGAACTCAGCAAAGTGGTAAACATCAAAGTTGTGGCCCAACCTCTTATCTTTCTAATGACCTAAAAATCATATCAATTGGACTTCTGTAGTAGGAGATATGCTTGAAAACCAAAACATATGCAAATCAAGAATGCCTTTTCGCTGTAATGAGAAAACTCTTTGTTTGCTTGTCTTGCTTGATCATTGCTGAAATTTTCATTCTATTCAACTTCATGGTTTATCATGGATCTTGTAACATTAAGGATTAAGCATTCAAGGTTTGAAATGAGGGGTTTTAACCAAAAATTTGACTAAATTGCATGGTTTTATCGTAAGTGCATCATGTTTTCTAAAACATTCCTTATCGTTGCTTGTTCCCTTCTTATGTTCACTCACTGAGTTTTATACTCACTCTTTTAAAATTCATGTTTTCAGATTTAGGGACAGTTGGGACCTAGATTGAGTTGTCCACGTATGCTCGCCTTTTTGGTAAGTACTATGGCATCTTAGTAGTCGTACCTTCACCCACGGTCACTTCACCGATGGTCAAGAGTCTTATGCTTGTGTATACGTATAAGTAATGTAGACCACTAAGATTCATGTTAAAAATCAAATATGTATATTTGATTAATGATGCCATTGTAGTTTGGCAAACGGGTGACATTATTTTAACATAATGCAAATGTTAATATTGGGTTGCTATAAAATGTTACTGAAATATTTATAGTTGAGAATTACAATATATGGTTTTAGAAATGATGGCTGGGAATGATGATCGGGATTGCATAAAAAGGCTTGCTTAAGCTTAGTGGGCTATGTCCATTGGGCCCATGTGTCGGTCATGGCCCTAGATTTGGGTTGTGACAAACTTGGTATCAGAGCTCTAGGTTTAGTCGAGTCCTAAGAATTCTCATGTCAATCAACGGAGTTGTCGGAGTTAATGTAGAGTCTTGTTTATGGCTTGTGACTATAGCACAAGTCATAGATAAGAGGCTATATAAACTTCTATTCTCAGTAACCTACCCTTTTGCTAACCTCATATAAAGGTCATAAGTGGTGCTGTCACGACTCGGTACTCCCCTCGAGCCTGTGACAACTGTCGCGGAGTCCCGATCGACACTCATTACTCGAAATGTCAACCAGAACCCCACATGGCTTTAATATCAGTTTCTCATTTCTCCTGTGAGTAACTATTGCCGATTATCATGTTCTAAAAGATTTTAAGCTATTTCCATATTAAATCAATAAAAAAATGATTTCTGTCTCACAGAGGCATTTTGGTCATTTTTTCTCAAAATTTCGAAACTAGCTAAAAATATAGTATGCGAGTATAAAACACATAATTCATAATTAAAAATAAGTTTAAACGTCTAAAACCTTCATTTAAAATGAAATTATGACTATTTGAATATAATAAAAATATTTAATAAAATATTCTATTTTCTTATAAAATAATATTTATAGAGTTACCGGTAAATAATTTTTGTAGCGTAAAAGCTAAATAAATTCATACATACTGTAATACAGATAACAAAAGTATAAAATTTAATTTACAGTGACACGTGGGCCCACGAATGAGCAAAAGTATCAAAAGTGGTAAACCTACAGTTTTTGAGGATGCAAGTCTAACTGTAGCCCTCAACAAATTGATCTATCTACCGACTATCCTGAGCCTGAAATGGGTGGAAATGAGGGTGGTGAGATTATATAATCCCAAAGAGTAAACAAATATCATCTAAAATATCTAAAGTTGAGTAAATGGAGACAGATAAAATAGATTAGCATAAAAATGATTCACAACATTTCGAACTCATTTTAATAAGATAAAATAGATTCATTTCACCCAAATAAACAACGAGGCTTATGATTTTCTAAAAAG
>NC_030852.1:10786542-10878183 GCF_000208745.1 Theobroma cacao
CTTGATTACTTGAAATCCACCAATTTTCTCTTGAATTTTCACTCTAGGGTTTTTGTTCTTCTTTTCTTCCTTTGTTCTTGCTATGGCTGGCCATAAGATTGATTGTGGAAGAGTTCAAATTGGCTTTATAAAGGAAAATATTAAATGGACAAAAATTTGCCATGTGTCACCATTCCATTGGTCCATGTGTCATACTTACCCATTAAGCAATATCTCCCCACCACTTAAATTTCCTCAATTATCCATGAAATATTGGGTAAAATCCATGTGCTGGACAAGTGTTGGGTGATGTAAAATTATAATTTTGCCCCTAGGGTGGCAAAATGACTATTTTACCCTTTATGTTTGAAAAATGCCGAAATTAAAA
This sequence comes from Theobroma cacao, assembly GCF_000208745.1. Lineage (NCBI taxonomy): Eukaryota > Viridiplantae > Streptophyta > Magnoliopsida > Malvales > Malvaceae > Theobroma > Theobroma cacao. Next base: position 10,786,910 of record NC_030852.1, read on the forward strand.
TTCTTCACTTCTCAAACTCAAATTATACTCCAAATGATCAATCTTAGTCAAAAATTTCATCCAACACTCACATCTTAACTCGGGTAGCAAAATGACCATTTTGCCCTTAGGTCATAAAAATTCCAATTTGACTCCAAATCGGTCTTCGAACTCCGAATCACCATTTTAAGTTATTCTGGGGTTTTAAAATTCTCAATTTCATCTTAAAATCTCTATGTGGACTAGTTCGAGGCTTAAATCAACTTAGTTGTACCATTTGGTACATTGTCGTCCTTTAACGATTTCTGAGGTACCCAAGTAAGCAAACATGCATTCTTATGTAGGAATGACATAATAAAACATATTGTAGAGCCGGGCTTAACAGGTACGTCGTCCGAGTTTGAGATGTCACTCGAGACATGAGCTATTGTTGGAAGATTTTAAGTAAACGTTTCTAATAAAAGGTTGGTGTGATGGTATATCCCTTCGATTAAGGATTAAAGGATTAGTTGTGGATTTGGTAGCTTAAAGTTAAATAACTTAGAACTGTTGATTTTAGTCTAAATATCATATGGAGTTCTATGTTTGAGATTAGTATACAAGTTGCTTTAAAGATCAATTTAAAAGTTTATATGGTTCAGCATGCAATCTATGATGTAAATGATTAGTTTTGAATATGATTTCTCCAAAGGTAAGAGATTTAGAAAATGTTGACTATTGGATAAGCTCGAAGAAGGAGCTTTTGCATCCTAAGTTTACGAATTTGGATCTTATGGCCGCAAAAGCGAGATGCAACGATTAAGTGAATTGTCCACCTTACCAATGTTGACGGTTAAGGATTGATGAGTAAAGTTAAGCTCACAACACGAAGTGATGTACACTTTGATATTTATGTACCTAAGAGTTATTTAGAGATCATTGGTTAATCAAATTTGCACTAAATGTCATGGTAAAGGTATGTGAATGTTAATAGTGCAATGTGTTCAAAGGGTGATTATTTTGACATACCACCAAATGTGGAATAGATATGTTGAGATTAATGTTCCGATCACGAACTTGTGCTAGAAAGGTAGTTGTGCAAATTGTGGGTTTCCTGATCATGAAATATATGGAGGTTATCAATATGTAGACATACACTTAGAGTTGTACATCTTGTGATCCCCATGAGTCATATGGAAGGAGATATCCTATAGAAGGACTTAGCCTAATTAGTGGTTATATGACTATAAACTTGGTATGAGATTGAGAATGCCTTAACATGTATGGGGAGTGTGTTGTGAAAGGTCGAAAGTTATTAAGATGAATAATGGGAGAAATTAGTGCAACTATAGGTGACACTGTAAATGGTTAATGTGATTAAGTCAAGGATTGTAAACATAAGTATGGAGGGAATTATAAAAAATATGCCATAACATTATAAAATGATAATCTGACACATATATAGTCCGTTGGAGGTAAATTATGGAACTTAGGAAAGATGAATTCTTGATTTGATAAAGATCATGAATCTAGAATGTGGAGAACAATGAACTAGTTTTACGATCATTTGTACTGAAAGTCAATAACTATTTGAGTTACTAGACATGAAAGACAAGTAATTATGGATGGTAAGAATTATGGGATGCCATAAATAATGAATAATTATATGTGTAGTGATCTGTATATATTGTGAATTCATTACACCATATGGAAAGGATATCTTAAGGAGGGACTATCACAGCCCAATTTTCAAGCCATGACCGGTGCAAGTGCCCAATGGGCTCAGCCCACTAAGCCCAAGCAAGCCTATCTATATAATCTTATACATTGATCCACATTTCTTTAAAATCTACAATTCGTAGTGTTCTAATATAGTTCCTTTGAAAACAATTCATAAAACCCAATCATGAATTCATGATGGCATCATCAACCATTATATACATATTAGGTTAACAAATGAATCTTAACATTTCACATCAAGTATTCATATACACATAATTAGACCTTGACCATCAGCGGAGTGACTCTAGGCACGGTTGCTAACATCTAGTGTCATGTTAAACCTACCGAGCAATGGATAGGGAGGAGCACCTCGTCCTAGGATTCAATCACCTTTAACTTAGAAAACCTAAAACATGAATTTTAAAAATGTGAGTACAAACTCAGTGAGTGAACATAGGAAGGGAACAAGTAACGTTAAGGACAGTTTAGAAATCATGATGCACTTAAGTTTGAAAACAATGCAACTTATTTCAAGTTCTTATTAAAAATCCTTTCATTTAACCCTTGGTTATTAAATCATTTAATGATGAAGGAACCATATTTAGCATGAAATTTGAAAGAGAGGAAATTGCTTGCAATCATTCCATCTAACCCAGCTCATGTGCATCCCACCACATCGTGCACATAGCTGGACAGTATCACCATCCATCTCCCTCACCACCGTCATCACCGGCAATTGCACACTCACCCCACACATGCACGGTTGCATTTGTCACACAATGGTACCATTTATGACATAGTATACATATATATATTTATATATCAACATCATATAAAAACATATGGATTCATCCTTTTACACATTTCGCATTTCACAACATCAAACATTTTATCAAGGGCTTGTTCCTAGGGAAATTTAAAGCAAAAACCGATAAAATTCCCCAATGATTCATTGAAACACGTAAACATTTCCCCAAAACATTTTGAAATGCAAGTTCACTCACCTGGCAAAACTAACACTAACAAGGTTCTAATCCAGGTAGTCCTAAAATACCATTAAAACCTATATTTATCAATAACCCATAACAACCTCAATTAAGTCATAAATTTAAATCTAATAATTCTAATAAATTTACATTAGGTAATCTACCCTCTAACCTAACATTTAACCTTAAATTCTAGTCTAATTTTCAACCCATCATATCAACTATTTCCAAATGTAAAGATTCTTTACCTTGGTGAGCTTGGAGGCATGAAAATTAACGAAAAACCTAATCTTTCCAAGAAAAATAATTTGAAGAAATTAGGAAATAAATCTGAAAATATAACCATAAATTAAAAAATTCCAAAAGTTGGAAATATATACCTTTCAACCTTGAAAATGAAGATTTGAAGCCAAAAATCCAAGTGTTGTTGAAAGTGAAGTAGAAATAGAAAATAAAGGAAAGAAAGAAAGATTTTTCTTTCTCTCTCCTTGGGTTTGGAAGTGTTGGAAATTGGGGTTAGAAGTGGTAACTTTGGTGCACAAGGAGTTGGGAGAAGAAAGAAGCAAGAAGAGAAAGGAAATGAAAAGAAAACAAGGAAAGAAAATGAAAGAAAATTAACTTTCCATGGGAGAATGAGAGAATGGCGTTGGAAGCTTCAACAATGAAGAAGAAACATCTTGCTAGAGGAGATAAGGACGATTTTGGGCTGATAAGGATGAGAATCAAAGCTTCCTTTGGAAGCCTTGACCAAGCTTTGTGTAAAATTACCGTTTTGCCCTCCAAGTTTCTTCCCTTTTCAATTTAGTCCTCCCAACACTCATTTAACTCCAATTTCCTTCTATTATCTTCTTTTACACATGTACAAATAAAGTATAAAGTTTGTACTCTAACGCGGTGTCTCCATAATATTTAAAATATTTATTTACCCGAGCTGTCTTTATTTAATAAAGACACGCGGCCCCATTAACGTCATTTTTCTCCAAAATTTTTCTCATTCTTCTTCTCCCCACTTAGATTGACCATATCCTCTTTCTTCATGAAAAATTTCGATACTGAATAAAATATTAATAGTTTAATATTATTTTATTTTAAAAATTTCCTCTTGTCTCCTTTTGTCTCCTTAGTACCCAAAATACCTTATTATTGTATTATTATTTCCTCGTGTGCGAAATATTTTATGCCAAACTATTCCTTTCATCTTTCGTCATTTTTAAACATTTTAATTAACCCAATTAGCATCTGATAAACTTTATTAGTCACCATATCAAAGTACGATGTATTACGGGGACTTAGTGATTAAGGATAAAAGTTATAGGATAAGATGAGTTAAAAGTATTGACTTGGCCTAGTGCATATGATAAGCAAAGAGAAGATAAACCTGCTTATGGAAATTATGGTATAGGTTTAGAGGAAAATCTTGTAGTTGAAAATGATTAGTGTAGTAGCCTTAAAGGTATAAGAATCAATTTGATAAGGTAAATTTCAGCAGCTGCAACGCCTCAACGCTGACTGCCCAACACTACTGCGTTAAGGACCCCTCATGGCTAGAAGGCATGGGCAAATCGTGAGTGGCATGAAGATGAAATTTACGAGTTGAATTATGGTTATTTGTCTAGATGCTAAGCTTTGTTAATTGAAGTTTTAAGTGCGTTGGAAAAGTGTTTAGATGACTAAATTAAAAGGTTTCTTTATTACCTTATATATATAGGCATTAAGAAAAAGAAAGAGAAGTTAAAGAGTTCTTAAGATGGCTTCGTTGAGATAAATTACCGTGTGAAGTATTAAGATGAATAATATGTTGACTAAAGTCAAATCCTAAGAAATAAAGTAGACAAGAGATTAAGCCTTGTTAAAGGCTAAGGAAAAAGTGAGTGAAAAGTTGGATGAATATATGAGACATTGATAAGGAACGTTAAAACCATGTGATGAAAGTGTGAGTGAAGAATTACAAGTGTGACCTAGGAAATGAGTTAATGTAAAGTATCGTTATGAAGAATTACAAATCCTGTCTTGACTTAGTTGAATGAAAAGAATTTGTAACAATAAAAGGCCAATTATGTGGCATACTAAAAACCTGTGAATATAAGCTGAGGATTGAATATATAATTATGCATTAAAATATCTTGGTGAATAGTGCATGTCTTTTGGAATGATATGCTCAAAATGTTAATGAGCAAATAAGTGATTAAGGGTTTCAAGAAAACATGAACATTCTTGAGAAGGAAATTACCAAACATACGCAGCAAGTATAATATATGGAATTTTGAAACTTGCTGAGGTGCCTAACGGCTAAACCATGGGTTAAGTGATCATAGGCGGTGAGACATAAGTTTCAGATAAGTATTCACAAGGTAATACTTAAGAGGAATCCTGCTATGAGTCATGTGAAAACAAGAATTAAGTTATGTGGTTACAAAAAGGAAGCTGTAAGTTGAGAATGATACTCACATTGACATTAAGAGGTACTAGAGAAGAACCTTATTTCAGGTCTTGCAATTTCAAGTGCAAATTGTGAATTAGTTAAGGGAGACTGATGTTATATTGGTATAAAAGAATAATACAAAAGATGATTGAAGGTAACCTTGATAATGAAGTTGGACAATGAAAACCTCTTAATGTATTATGGAAATTGGAATTTGGAAACGCATAAGCTATGCATGATTCGAATAAGTCTAAGTTTTAAGTGATTGATTAATCACAAATTGCAAAAAAGATATAATCTATATGTTAGAGGCATGAAAGATAATTAAGAAATAAAGATGACTTTTAGGGATTGTGGTATTGCATAAGATGCAATGATCAAGTAAAGATGAATCTTTCAAGGATCAATGAGGTTATAAAGCATATACACATAATGGATTGCAAGATAATGAAAATGATATTTAGTAAGTGAAATGTGACTAATGACATTGTGGTGCAAGGATATATAGTACAATGAAACTTAAGTATATAATTGGAAATGATAAGAAGGGAGTGTAACCATGTAAATGATGTAAAGTTATGTGTAGGCATAATGAGAATTCATATGGATTATGTAAGAGATAACTTGTGGTAGACGCAAATGGAATAGTGATTTAAACATATAAAAAAGGTAATTTGAAATTGATTATACCCCAATGTTTATAGATTAAATATGGGAATTATTATAACGTATCTTGGTTATGGATGGGAACGAATAAAAGGAATTTAGTCTGAAGGCACTTGAATACAAGGATCCCCACACATAATAAGGAATGTTGATACTTAAATGTGTGTGTACATACATATGTGTGGAGTTAGTGATGTGCCCAACTAAAGTGAAGAATTATTCTTAGTGATTCGAAATTTGAACATGATATATTTGATCAGTTGTATGGATAATACAGCAAAAAGAGATCTCAACGGAAGTTGAGCTATGTTGATAAAAGAAATTTGGAGAAACAGTCAAAGAAAGGATATCAAGGGAATGTAATCTATAGCGTGATTAAGACATGCAAGATGGACTAATATGATTAAGAAGATTTAAGTTGCATAAATATGAAATAAACATTAAGAGTGAGGGAATGTTAGAAATATGTGTAGGAATGAATAGGGTGTGTTTATGAAGCCATAAGTTATATAATGGTGTATAGGGATAAGGTGAATAAATGATGAGAAGTTTGGGAAAAATCGAGATAATGGTATGTTTAAGGTTAGTAATGGAATTAAAGGCATACTTGGGATCTTAATGATTAGAAAGAATAATTGAGAAGGGTACCGTGGTTTGGACTCAAAGATGATAATAGATATAAGATACGTACCCTGATCTTGTATAGTATTCTAGTCAAATTGAAGGTAATGAAGTGCGTAAATCAAAATTCCCTATGAAGAAGGAAATGGAATAAAATCATTGAGGGAGATTAACAACCCGACGTTGAGGAAAATTCGTGAGATAAAAAGTGATTCAGAAGTGAAGTGAGGCATAATAAGGTATTTTGGGCACCAAAGAGACAAGAGAAGTGTGAGACCTCGACCTCTATAGAGCCATAACTAGTAGTAGACGCGATAACATAGACCAGGGGCGTAAAACCCGACTCTATAAACACATGTCATGACATACATGCACTGAGTAGCATGTTATTATGCTAGGAAAGTTCCTAAGAATAGACGAAACCTGATATTGTACCTAACGGTACACTTGAGTTGATTTAACCTTGAACTAGTCCAAATAGGAATCGTAGGATGAAATTTAATATTTTACAGTCCAAGAATGACTAAAAATGATTGTTCGGAGTTCGAGGGTTCATTTAGGGAAAAATTGAAAATTTTGATGTTCAAGGGCAAAATCGTCATTTTGCCACCTAAGATAATAATTTGATCATGGAGTGAAATTTTTGACCAAGATTAACTATTTGGAGTATAATTTAATGATAGGAAGTGAAAAGTTTCAATTCTGGCAATTTTCGGAACATAAGGGCAAAACGGTAATTTTGTCACCCTAGGGTAAAAATCGTAATTTTCACCACCCAAAACTTGTCAAAATCATAGGATTTACTTATTTTTTGTATGAATAACTATGGTATGTTAAGTGGTGAAAAATTGAAGTCTAAAGGATGAAATTTTAAAAACGGGCCAACGGGAAAGTGACACATGGCACTTTTTAATGATTTAATATTATTTTAATGAAAAGTCAGCCCATTTAAACCCCATATTAAGTGATGGCCGGCCATAAGGAGAGAACAAGAGAGAAAATAAAGAGGAAAGGAAGAAAAGGGAAAAACCAAAGGAAAACTATAAAATTCAAAGGGAAAATCTCACGTTTTTCGTCCATTTACGCGTCTAACGGTAAGATTTTTAGACTTTAGCTTGATTTCTACCTTTCCTATGCCTTTATTTCCATTTAGCATGATTGAGGAGAGAGATCAAAAAGTGAAACCAAGGGCTGGCCGAAATTCAAGGGGGAGGATTTTGGAATTTTTAGGTTTTGATTCTTAGTTAAATTGGTAGTTTTAGTTAATTAAATGTGTATAGAAATTAAATTGGGCAAGAAAGCATGAAATTTTCACAATACCCACCCTTGGCTGAATGTTCAATGATGTACAATGATGATGAACTGATTTTTGTTCTAAGAGAAATGAAGAGAAAATGATGAAAAATGGTTAAACGTGATAGAAAAACAAAGTGAAAGATTTACCGAATTAATGTCCCATTTTTGGCCGATTTTTCCAAGGAGGAAAGTGAGCTGATTTTGGTGATTTTAGTAAGTTATTGGCTGATATTTAATGGTTAGAATTGTTGGAGAGAAAATGGGACAATTTAGAGCTAAAATGGAGCGCGTTAGCAATTTATCAGGTAAAATACAAAAAATAGGTTAATACCGCGTTTAAGATGTTTTAGGCTATTGCATTTCATACCATGCATTAGTATAGGATTTAAGTCAATTATATAGTGATTTAGCATCAATGTGGTGAATTGTGTAATTTTTGCAATGTGTCTAGGAGGAGAGCCTTCCGGTGAAGGCAAGGAAGTCGTACCCGACGAACAATGATCGGGGCACCTAGGAAGCATTTAGTTTGTGCAAACGGTGAGTAAACCTATTATTATTGTAAATTATCTAGAGTTTATTTTTAAATGATCTTTATGTATTTTATGGAACGAAAATGGGATTAAAATGGGATTTTTGATGTTTTAGAAATAAATGTGACAAATAAATATATTGTTTTGATTTTCTGAAATAAGAAACTATTGATTATAAAATTGAGTAATTGAAGGCTGCCAATTGTCTTGAAAAATATATTTTCCTATGAATGGCTTATGATATATAAGTATATGTGGCTATATTTTATAATTGCATTGGGAATTTATGTAAGCTGTCTTATATTATGCAGGCTGGGTAAGTAAATAAAAGCTACGTTATACTGTCGAAATTTTATCTAAGTTGGTGGGTTTAGTTACTGTAGTGGCGGGTTTCCGTGGACTGCCTATCAGAGGGGCACGGTAAACCCGGTTATATAGTTACTCCGGATGTAGAGGCAATGAGGGTAACTCCTGAGGTAGTGTTAGAGCTCACTTCACGTCGAACCCCCACGTGAATGTGTAACTCGGCCAATGTCAAGGAACAGCTTGTTTTAAAAATAAAAATGTGTTTCACATGTAAATATCTTAACAACCTTGGCGGACTCGGTTAGATGCCTCGGCCAAGGTATTCTCGAGGACTAGTTTTGGCTTTAGCCCTGTTTTTAATAAAAGTTATAAGTCTTAACAACTGTTTTGATAAATTACAAATATTTTATGGTTTAAGAAATAAATTGAAAACCTTATGAAATGGTTTGTGATTTGTTGTTTAAACTTGCCTCCATGTTACTTGCCTTTAGATATTTATGATAATGTTTGTTTACTCATTGGGATTACAAAATCTCACCCACCTGCTTTCCAAATATTTCAGGCCTGTGGTAGCTTGTAGATACTGATTTTGTCAAGGATTCCAGTTGACCCCTCTATCTCACAGACAGTAGGTTACTATCACCAACACTTGGTGTATTTAGGGGCCACTTATCATTGTAATTATTATTGTACATTATAACTTTATAAATTATTATATGTATGAATTTATTTTACTATTAAGTTACAAAAGATTACTTACACATGTTTCTATAAATGTTCTTTTATATAAAAATGCTATATTTTTGTCTTTTGATTTACTTGAGCCGGAAACGACTGAAAATTGTTTAAAACTGCTATGTAAGCCTTGTGGGGTTCCGATTGGTATTTCGGGTAATGAGTATCAATCGGGACGTCGCGGCGGTTGTCATGGGCCCAAGGGAGGTTTCGAGTCATGACAAGGGGCAATTTCGTCATTTCTCATGGTGAGCTCCTAGTAGTAGCTCTCAAATGTTATGAAGGTCTAAATAGACCTAAGGAATAAATGAATGATGGTAAAATAAATGAATAAGATAGAAATACTGATAATTTTCATAATGAGGGTAAAATGGTCATTTTGCATATAAAGTCTAAATTTTTACATTTTCGTGAATTCGAGTATTTTTAGACTATTATGGACTTTGTGTCAGTGTCAAAAGAGTAAAAAGGTTGCACCAAGGATGGGAGGAAGACAAAACCACAATGTTAAGGGCATTTTGGTAATTTATATGAGAAATTGGATAAACTTTAGATATAAATATCTAATCTCTAGCAGCTTCCTCATTTTTTTGGCAACTTTTTCTTCTTCTTCCTCCCATCTCATGTTTCTTTCATCCTCCATGAAAGCTTCTCTCAAAGCTCCCATCACCCTCTCAAATTAACCTTAAATTTCATGCTTTTACACACCTTGTTATAGGGTTTTTCATGCTCTTTCACTCTCTCACCTTAAAACCCTTAAAAATTCTTACTCTCATACTTTCGCTCACAAGCTAGGTGTTTTAGAAAGAGAAAAAGAAAGAGCTTCCATAATAGCTTGAAAATTCGTGGAAAGGAATTTACTTACAAAGCTACCAAGGTGAGTAATGAAGTAGAGTTGATTTTTAAGTGATTTGTAGTTGAGGTTGTTTATTCATTTTAGAGTGATTAGGATAGCAAAAACAGATAGCCACTTAATGGCAATTGGAAGCTACTTAGGACATAGCTTTTAGAAATTATAGTTATCTGAATTGAGTTAATTGTGATGCTATTGTGATGATAGATTCCAACGAAGCCTTACCTCCCCATTTGGACCATTAGAAGAAGTTTGAGTTGGGTAAAGATTTAACAAATACCGGTTAGTGAACTTGCATTTCAAAATGTTTTGGGAAGTGCCTACATGTTTAAATATATCATTTGAAAGTTTCTTTTGTTTTTGCTTTAAAAATATACTTGAGGAACAAGCCCTTGATGAAATGTTTCTATCTTATGAAATGTGCAATATGTATAGTTCATGCGTTATCACATTATATTGATATGTATATTATGCTTTGGATTCTCCTTTTGTGTGATAATGATGACCCAGCTATGTGCGATGTGGGAGTGAACATGAGCTGATGATGACCCGGCTATTTGCGAGTAGGGAGTGCACATGATGATGATATTGCATTGTGCGTGTAGGGAATGCACATGAGCTGAGTGTGGCGGGATGGTATGCATGATGATGTATGTATATATATATATGTTACAGAAAGTTTATGAAAATATTTGTGATTGTGTTGTATGTTGGCATTATTAATTGCTCCCAAATTGCTTTTCATTTCAGCAAGAAAATGGCTTTTTGATTTAACAAGTACCCTTTCAACTAAATTGCTCTGTTTCTTGTTGTAGCGAGATTCATTTTTGCTACAGTGAGAAACTCTCGGGTAGGCAGCCTTAACCCATGCTTTAAATTTTGCTGCAGCGAGAATCTATTCTCGTTGCAGCAAGGAATTTCGCTACAGCGAAAATGAATCTCGCTACAACGAGAAACTCTCGGGTGGTTCCAAAATTCTGGTGCAGTGCTTTCAATTTGACAAAGATTTTGACAACCTTTCGATCAGAACTCGAAAACTGGTAAACATCAAAGTTGTAGCCTAGCCTCTTATCTTTCGAATGACCTAAAAATCATGTCAATTAGACTTCTGTAGTGGGAGATATGCTTGAAAAACATAAACATATGCAAATCAAGAATGCCTTTTCGCTGTAACGAGAAAACTCTTTGTTTGCTTGTCTTGCTTGGTCCTTGCTGAAATTTTCATTCTATTCAACTTCATGGTTTATCATGGATCTTGTAACGTTAAGGGATTAAACATTCAAGGTTTGAAATGAGGGTTTTAACCAAAAATTTGACTAAATTGCATGGTTTTATCATAAGCGAATCATGTTTTCTAAAACATTCCTTATCGTTGCTTGTTCCCTTCTTATATTCACTCACTGAGTTTTATACTCAGTCTTTTAAAATTCATGTTTTCAGATTTGGGGGCAGTTGGGACCTAGATTGAGTTGTCCACGTATGCTCGCCTTTTTGGTAGGTACTATGGCATCTCAGTAGCCGTACCTTCACCCATGGTCACTTCGCTAACAGTCAAGAGTCTTATGCTTGTGTATATGTATAAGTAATGTAGACCACAAAGATTCATGTTAAAAATCAAATATGTATATTTGATTACTGATACCATTATAGGTTGGTAAACAGGTGACATTATTTTAACATAATACAATATGAATATTGGGTTGCTATAAAATGTTACTGAAATATTTATAGTTGAGAATTACAATATGTGGTTTTAGAAATGAAGGCTGGGAATGATGATTGAGATTGCATAAAAAGCCTTGCTTGGGCTTAGTGGGCTATGCCCATTAGGCCCATGCACTGGTCATGGCTCAAAATTTGGGTTGTGACAAAAACAATTGAGAAATAACATGCATAAACTATTTAAAACAAGGTTTTAAAATTTTAAATAGTTCTCCTACTATTTTCTATAAAATGATAACCCTCCATATCACCTCAAGAGATCTTTACTAGGATTCTCTTAGTGGGCTAAGATCCCATCCATCTAGTCATGGCCTTGAGTGTGCTCAACAAACCATAATAGGTGGATTCGATAAGTAATTGAGCTTACCAATTGTATCTCTATATAACTCCTAAATAAGCTAGGTGACAACACATTGCCTAAACATATCATATATGTTTCACCTAGCTTTTGCCTCTAGTTTCCATAATAATCAAGTTTCCAAGCATTCAAATTTTATGAAACTAGTTCAGTAAGACCCACCAATAGCTCAAACATACTCGTGTAAGTGTGACTTTGAGTGTGCTCAACAAGTCTTCGATTAAAAGAGCAGCTAAGTAATCTTGCTATATGGTGGAAGGCAACTTGGTCATATTTGGCAAGTGACTCAATATATAATGACGGATTTTGTTTTCGATTTTATTAAGGTCTCATCTTTGCATGCATAGCATTTATTAAATTGCATCAAATAAATCTATCACATGCATATACTTTGCATTGCAAAAAATTTATTAAATTGCATAAAATAAATCTATCGCATGCGAACTACTTTGGATGATTATGAACTTTAACTATACTAATTTCCTTGAGCCATCAAAGGAAACTACTTTGGTCAAAGCTAAGGGATTACATATAAAAATCTTTAAAATCTACTTGTAATCTCCTTGTCCTCCTAGGCACCTTGGATCTCTAGTGTAATTTTTGAAATTCAATTCCTTGTTTGTCCTAATTGTAATTATATTTGAATGTAAAAATTTTAAGTTACATTCAAGGAGAGCAAGATGAGAAAAGAATTTTACAAACAAAGGTAAAGAGATGAGGCGTCCACATAGGCCCTATTTCAAAAATACCAAGAATACATATTCAATCATAGAAAATCATATTGGGCCTAAGTCCATAATCATCCACATATATTCATCAATATGAATAAAATTTAGAGACATGTCTCATTCAAATTGTTAATCATGAGTTATTTGAGATTAACAATTTTCAACATTAGAATTTTGCTAATTTCAAATTTTCAGGTAACCATTTAATTCTATATATGGAAACTTCTTTCATATATGGTAAGTATTACTAATCAAAATTAGTAATTTATCCATTCCTAATCTTATTGGGATTAGAATTAAATTTTATTATGATTAAAACATATTTGACTTATAGTCCTAAACATTTTAGGTAACTCTTTTACTAACTAATGTAATTAAAGATTACATGTCTTCTAGTACCTAATCTTCATAAGGTAATTTAGATCAAATCTAAGACAAGAAAATCTTTAACGTAATCTTAGTATCTTATTCAAACTTCCTTCCTTAATTAAAGGAAACTTATTCATGATGAAAGACTTGCCTTCATTTATTTTTCACTTTCATAATTCTAGGAATCAAATTCCTTAATTTTTTGTATGAAAAAAAAATTTCAGATTTCCTTAATTTAAGGTATCAAATTCCTTAATTCAAATATTTGAATTTATTATCTTTATGGAACTATTTTCATAATTATCCAATCAACTTTTGAATATTATTGGGTCGCATAACTTAAGGAATCAAATTCCATGATTTATGAGTGTCATAATTTAAATCCTGACATCGTTTATTTCAGAAATCAAATTCCATAATTCTAATTTGTCAAAATTATCTTTTATGGAACCTTTCCATAAATATTCCAACAGCCAAATTGGAATTTAAATTGCACCAATTAAGGATGCAATTTAGGCAAGTAATCAATGCCAAAACAGAGGCATTAGCTACCTGCAGGCGGCATTGGTGCAGTCACAATTTTCAGTTTTTATTGGGCCTTAAATTAAAGAATTTTAAATAAAAAATTTTCTTCTGGTTAGCCAACAAATTAAATTATTCCATATCAAATTTCATGATTTTTCAATGCAAATTGGCTGGTCAAATCACCCTAAAACCATGACTTTTTGTTGTTGCTGGCAGTAATGGTGCAATTATAGTTCTATGCTTTAAAGCAACTCCATATCAAGGAATTTAATCCCCAGTTTTTTTCATGGTCATTTAACATATGGAGCCTTTCCATACTAATTTTTAATAACTTTTGGACATAGATAAGCTACCCAAAAAATTCAAAAACCTTGACCTATGTCTGTTGGACATAGTCATGTTTTCAGCTATTTTGGTGGCATTGTCGTAGGGATCAAGTCCTTTGATTTTTGAACTTCGAATTTGGCAATATTTGAACTCTTTCAAAACTCAAATTTCAGCAAATGACTGCAACTAATCGCACAAATTTAGGCTCCTTTTAAGTTGCCAAAATTTGTTAAAATCGTGGCCAAAAAAATCAGCTAGCAGTAGTGGTTTTAGACATGATTTTATGGCCATTGCACCACCAGTCACTTTTGGCTGACAATCCCTCTTGGAACTATTCCAAAGTACATTGCTTCTATGATTTTTCAAAATTTTTCAAGGCCATTAGCTGCCTTTTTAATATTGAAAATTGAACCACAACAACTTATGGACAAATTTGAATTTTGTCCCTTAAACTGCACCAAAACATCATGAACTTGAATATGATTTTGTGAATTTAATTAGTACATCTTATGTACTTCTTAATCTAGCAAAATCAACACACTAAAAATCATATTAGTATATCCAAAATTAAGATTTAAAATTCAGTAATTAAATATGTCTAGAAAAATAAAACAACCTCAAAATAGATTTTAAAAATTTTAAATCCTTACCAGCTTAAACCCGAACACGTCATATTAAATATAAACATTGAATCAACAACAATGAGATATCGTTTGTATTAAAACGAGCCAAGGGAGGCTCTAATACCACTGTTGGAATGGCATGAAACTTAAAGATAACAATTATGATACACGGTAGAAAATAAAAATTTAAACGTACCATGACATGCCACCACCCATGGATCACCTTTGTGGGTTTAATACATACAAAACTAGAAGAAAAGTAATCAGAAAAATAACATTACCTTTACCAAGTGATGTGGCTATCACAATGGTAGCTCTTCCTTGTCCAACCCATGAACACCACAAAAGGAGCAAAGAACATGAGCCATTTAAATGCTTTGCCTTCAACGATTGCACTTGAACCTTCACAAAGAGGGAGCGTTCTAAACTATGCCTTTGTGCCAGCAAGGTGGACAACAACTTGTCCTCTCCACACAATCACACTCCTCCTGGCTATATCACAAAGTTGCAAAACTATTTTTCAAGTTACTCAAGAAAGTGTGGGGCTAGGCCGTTTTGTTAGTTTTTTGATGACTTAAAAACCTAACTTCTGTGTTTCACTTATATTATAAGGAGTAGTTGAAAGTGATATTTATATCTAGGTTAATTAACTTCTTAAATTGCAAATAAGGCCTCAATATTACGACCCCTTATAATATTGGCCTAACACTTAATTAAACCTTTTTAATTAAGTTATTGTAAATTAAAATTTAATTTAATTTACTTTATTTGTTTACAATTAAGGCTTTAATATTATAACTAATTATAATATTGGCCTTATACTTAATTAAACTATTTTAATTAAGTCTTTAGAAGTTAAAAATCTAGTGTGTGATTTAAGTCCAACTTAAATCATCTCACTCCCCATTTAATTCATAATGCAACTTATTGTGTGTGACCCATTAGGTTCCGAACATGTTGGCAATGGATTTGAATTATAATTTTTATTAAATTAATTAATTCAATTCCATAGACCAAGATTAGCATCTAGCAATGCATCATGGCCACCCAATTGTTAGGAGAGTCAAAGGTTCTTTGACAACCTTTTAGTGTATAGTCTATTAACGTAATTCATTCTCTTATCATATATCCCGAAAATAATAAAAGCATGGTGTAGTGTCTACTCTTATTGTCACGACCCGAAACTCCCATTGGGCCCGTGACAAACGTCGCGACGTTCCGATAAGCACTCATTACCCCGAATGCCGATCAAAACCCCACAAGGCTTAGCATCAGCTTTCGCATCTCCCCCGTGAGTGACAGTTTTTAAATCTCGCATTTCAAGAAATCATAAGTCATTTCCAAATCAAAATAATAAAATATCATTTTCTGGCTCGCAAGGGCTTTTTGTCATTTTTTTTTTCAAAAATACCGAAACCCGCCAAAAACATGGTGTAAAAGCTAAATATGTTCATACATACTTTAAATCAGATAACTGAAGTATAAAATTTCTTTTACAGTGACACGTGGGTCTCCAACTAACCAAGAAGATGTAAGGCTACGAACCCTTACTTTTTAGGATGCAACTCCGAGTCTTAATCAACTATCAACCAACTATCCTAAGCCTGAAAAAAATGGATAGGAAGAGGGATGAGATTACATAATCCTAATGAGTCAACAATTACCATTAAAAGCATCTAAAGCCGAGTAGATGGAGACAATATAAAAACGTTATATCTCAATAATGTTCATAACGTAAAATTCGTTTCAATCTATACCAAACAATTTCTTTTCCTCAAAATTTCTCAGCTTATGAATTTCTTAAACTTGGCCCCTACCATAATCATTCTCGCGAGTACCTTCGTCAAGGTATCCCACTGAGACCGCCAAGGCAGTTAAATGTCCCATACCCATAAACATGTTTTCAAATCTGACACACAACCGTTCCTTGGCGTTGGCTGAGTCTCACTCTCACGTGGTGGCCCGAACGTGAGGTGCACTCAAATCTTACCTCAGGAGATACTTCATCCAACATCTCCCCCTGGAGGTAAATATATAATTGGGTTACCGTACCCCTCTTATAGGCAGTCCATGGAAACCCCCACCACTGCAGTGACCGTTTAATATACCATCAGACCCATAAAATTTTCAATAGCATAATATGGCGAATAAAATTTAATCTAGTCTACCGAGACTAATCCAAAACTGTTCATATATTTCATGCCAACCCCAAAAATTTAGCCATCATGCTACCATAGTGTCATAAGCCACAATTTTAATAACATATAAAATCATAAATTCAACATAGTCTCCATATACTCAATTTTTCCAAAACAATATTTGATTTCAAAACCAGTATAAATCTCATTTTTATAAAAAAACATTTTAATTAGAAAACATAATATTTTATAATTTAAACTCACTATTCAATAAAAGCATCAAACAAGTATAATTACTCTATATATTTAAGACGATAAATTGTGCACTCACAAATCTAGGAGTCGATGTACTCCTAATCCCAGTCTTCAGGCACAATCTCTGTACTTTTACCAGTGTAATTTGCTCACCACCTATCCACAATGTACAATACATAATTCACCACATTAATGCTTGACCATTATAAAATCAATTCAGGCTCGATGTATATACATGATATGAAATGAAAAATTGCACGGGTAGCCATCTACACCCGGTATTGGCCTAAATCGATTTTTCATCCGATAAATTGGCCAATGCGTCCAATTTCACTCCAAATTACTCCATTTCTTTTCTAATACTTCAATTCACCAAACATTATTCAAATAACACCAATTTCAGCCTCAAAACCTTCCCATTTCTTCATGGAAAATTTGGGCCATTACAGTGCACTAACATCGTGATTTTTCCTACTTAATTTTCTCACCATTATTCATTATTTTCTAAGCCATTTCTCTTGAAATAATAACAATTCGTCACCAACACAAATCAAGGAAGATTCGGCCAATAAAGATTCATGGGAAAAATGGATTCTTTTCTTGTTACTTTGCTTCTAAATATGCTAAACTACCCTTAATCACTAATATAACTTAAAATCAAACAATTCCAACTTCATTCTCTCTCCATACGCATTTTGACCAGCCATGAATTCACCATGAAAGCATGCTTTTCAACCATGGAAATTAAGGGAAAATGCATAGGAAAAATAGTTCATAAACTAAAATCAAGAAATTTTACCTTTTTCCACTTGATTTCCTTGAAAATCCACACTTTTCTCTTGAATTTCTTTCCACCTATGGTTTGTTCTTCCTTTCCCCTTTGTTTTCTTGCTATGGCTGGCCATAATGAAGAGAAAATGGTGGTGTGGGCTGATTGTTATAGTTAAATAATATACTAATTTAAACTTGCCACATGGCATGTTTCCATTGGTCCATTTTTAAAACTTTAAAAATTTTAAACCTTTTATCTCCACCACTTGATTAGTCAAAGGTCAAAATGAGGATAAGGGAAGACCATCTGCTGGACAAATGTCTTGGTGGTGAAAAATTACAATTTTGCCCTTGGGGTGACAAAATTACCATTTTACCCCTATACTCTAAACTATATCGAAAATTAAAATTTTTCAGTTCTAAACCTTAAATCATACTCCAATAAGTCAAATGGGGAAAAAAAATCTTTTCTAAAATTTTCATTTTGTCCTTAAGTGGCAAATGACCATTTTACTCCTAGATAGTGAAAATTTCGGTCTGACTCCAAATTGATCCTCGAACTCTGAATTACCATTTTGAGTCATCCCTGAACTGTGAAACTCTTAATTTCACCTTAAAATTCCTATTTGAACTAGTTCGAGGCTTAATCGACTTAATGGTACCATTAGGGGCAATATCGTCTTTTAACGATTTCTCGAACTTCCTAAATATGCAAACATTCTATTGAGCATGTAAATGACGTTGTAATTATTTTATAGAATAGGGTTTGACACTTATTAATCTCCATATTCTTTCTTAAAGTGAGCTTATTAGTTTTATAGACACTTATGAAACTTTTTTTCATGATCCCCAAGTCGCCTTGGCCAAGGACTTGAAAAAGCTAATTTCAACCAAGAATTGTTAAGATATGTGCCCTAAATCACTTAAGGTGATGATTCCTTTCTTGACCACTCATTTGCCTTCACATGCTTCATGTTATACCCAAGGGCATCTTATTTTGGCATCCTTTGGAAGCTTTGACCAAGCTAATGGCAAAATTATCATTTTGCCCTCCAAGGTTTTCACCTTCTTTCATGAAGTCCTCCCACAATCTTTTAATTTCAATTTCTTTCTATTTTTCTTCCTTAACACTTGTACCAATAAAATATCAAGTTCGCACTTCAATGCGATATCACCATAATATTTAACTATACACTTACCCGCGCTAGCTTTATTTAATAAAGATATGTGGGCCCCATTAATGTTATTTTTCTTCAAAATTCCCTTGTTCTTTTTCTCCCCCACTTAGATTGACCATATACTCCTCCTTCATGACTAATTTTGACATCAAATAAAATATTAATATAATATTATTTTATTCCAAAATTTTCCACTTATCTCCTTGGAACCCAAAATGTCTTATCATGCTTCGATTCACTTCTAAATCACTTTTTATCCTGCTAATTCATCCCCAATAAAAATATTATTATTTAATTGTTATTTCCTCACGTGCAAAATATTTTATTTCACACTATTCCTTACACCCTTCATCACTTTTAAACATTCTAATTAACCTCAATTGGCATCCGATAAGTTTTATTAGCCACCATGTCAAAGCATGGGGTGTTATATTTCTTTTAATAAATCTTTATGTTTCACTTTCACTGCAAAAATTCTCTTTTCTAAAAGATCAATTTTCTTTTGGAAAGCTTCAAAATCAATTTTCAATTTTTCATTCTCCTTTTTAAAATCATTTTTTGTATTCATCAAAAATTCATTTTTAACATTATGTTTTGAAATGATTTTCTTGTGTTTGAAATTCATTTTCTCAAATTCAAAAGCTAATTCTTCAAAGTATCTTGCAATCACCAAATGAATTTGAAATGGGTTCACAAAGTGAAAAATTTATCTTAAGCTCTTCAAGAGCCATGAGGCATGATTTGAATGTTTGAAATAGCATTCCTTTTTTCATTCTCAACTCTCTTACAAAATGATGTAAATGTTTTTAGAGCCTTATCATTGTGTGCAAGAAAATAAACCCATGTAAATCTAGTATAATCATCAATAATCACTAAACTATTGTTCTTTTCACCTAAGCTTGTAGTCCAAGTTGGACCAAACAAATTTATGTGAAGAAGTTGCAATGCCCTAATTATGATCACATTTTTTTTTGGATTTAAAGGAGACTCTCCTATGTTTACCTTTTTCACAAGCATCACAAAGTTTGTCATTCTCAAATTTTAGCTTAGGAAGTCCTACTACAAGATCTAAGGATGACAATTTTGCAAGTGTGTTAATACTAACATGTCCTAGTTTCCCATGCCACAACCAAGCATTTTAATTCCCCCTAGCCATGAAGCACACATTATTTGAATATAATTCATCAAGACTAACAACATATGTATTTCCTTGTCTTTAACCAACAAAAATTACTTTATTTGTCTTAGATAACATGACAAATTAAGGATTCAAAAATGACTTTAAGACCTTTGTCACAAAGTTGACAACACTTAATAAATTATGCTTAAGTCCACTAACAAATAAAACGTTTTCAATTTGAGAGGAAGAATTCTTACCAATTGTACCAATATCTTTTGTGACCTTTGAGTCATCACCAAAGGTTACATTACCTCCCTTATTTGGTCTCAATGCTTTGAAAGATTCCTTGCTACCAATCATGTGTCTTAAGCATCTACTATCAAGATATCATTTTTCATCTTGTTGTGCTCTTGATGTCAAACATCTTTGTTCCTCTTTGAAGCCATCAAATGCCATAAAACAAGAGTTTGTAACTTCATCATCTTGATAATCATCATCATCACTCGAAAGTTGCTATCATCACCTTTTTTTTGGAACTTCTTGAGGCTTTCTTCTTGCTTGAGTAACCATATCTAGTGTCTTTGGGCTTTTTGTGATCATGGCATATTAAAATGATTATTTAAATCCTACACTTTAAGCACATATCATTTTGTAGGTTTTCTATTTCTATAGTTTTTGATCATGAACTTATTGAATTTTCTAGTTAGCAAGGCTATATCTTCCTCACTCTCACTATCAATTTCGATGACTTTTTCCTTTTTTTCATCTATGGATTTAAGGTTAACTTTCTTTTGTTTTACTTCTGCTCTAGACTCTTCTCTTTCATTT
Organism: Theobroma cacao; assembly: GCF_000208745.1. NCBI lineage: Eukaryota > Viridiplantae > Streptophyta > Magnoliopsida > Malvales > Malvaceae > Theobroma > Theobroma cacao. The sequence goes on from NC_030852.1 coordinate 10,807,947, forward strand.
TCCCACTTAAGTGTCAACTCATAAGTGAGAAGGGATCCTATAAGTTCTTCTATTTGAAGTCATTTAGATTTTTAGCTTCTTTTGTAACTGTAACTTTAGGTCTCCAAGTTTTAGGTAGGCTCTATAAGATCTTTTTTACTAGTTGAGCATTTGGAAAGTCTTTCCGTATGGTCTTCAAACTTCCTACAATGTTAGTGAACCTCTCAAGTATCTCAGTTATTAATTCACTCTCCCTCTTCTTAAAAGTTCATAATTATGGATAAGAAATCCAATTTTGGATTCCTTAACTTGGTTAGTTCCCTCATATGTGGTCTCTAATGTATCCCAAATTTGCTTGGTACTTTCATACATAGACACTTTATTATGTTCACTAGCACTCAAGGCACAAAAGAGAGCATTATATGCCTTACAATTTGTTTGAACTAGTTTTTTTATCTCTATCACTCCACGTATTTTTAGGTTAAATCACTAATTTTTCTTCAACTAACTTATATGGACCATTAAGGCCATCTAATATCACATTCCACACATTCAAGTTAATAGATTGAATAAACATTTCCATTATCTTTTTCAAATAAGGATAATTATTACCTACAAAGAGAGGTGGCCTATGGATTGATTGTCCTCCACTAACCATAATTGTCATAACCTCTATTTTTGTCAGTTTAAGCTTTTACCACAGTGTGTCAAGTCTAGTCATTGAACTATTATTGTTGATAATGAACTTTATTATGTAAATAATGTTGATATACTCATTTTTGTTTATGTTTTCGTACACTATGTTGCGCTCCAGATTAGGTGCATGTGAATGATAAGGCTATGGTGGATGAACCATAGAATATAGCCACAAGATGCGTGCCAAACCACAATTGTTATGACATTATGAATATATATATATATATGCTATGTGATTGAAACCCCACTTATGTTGAAAAGTTTCGTAACGTGGTGGATTTGATAGTTATTTGCATAGCCTTAATTATGAACGGAATTGTTGTGAACACGATAGATGACTAGCCCATGCATTATTGATTAGGCTTGCTTGGGCCTAGTGGGCTATACCCACATAGGTCCATGCACCAGTCATGATCTGTCAAGCCCAACTCTATAACATATTTGCCATATTGTATAGGTACTTGATAGAATGTCTGCATACTTGAATGTCTTAAAAATCGTTAAAAGACGATATTGTACCTAATGGTACAATTAAGTTGATTTAAGCCTCGAACTAGTTCAAATAGAGATTTTAAGATGCATTTGAGAGTTATTGAACCTTAGAATGACTTAATATGGTGATTTGGAGTTCGGGGATTGATTTAGAGTTAAATTGAAATTTTCATAACGTAGGGGTAAAATGGTTATTTTGCCACCCGAGGGTAAAATTGGAATGGTGGATGAAAGTTTGATCAAGTTTGACTATTGGAATATAATTTAAGCTTGAGAAGTGAAAAATTTTAATTTAGACATTTTTCTGAACATAAGGGCAAAACGGTCATTCTACGTGTCTATGGGGGCAAAATTAGAATTTTTGAAATTTTGCACTGCCATGACACTTGTAAAGCCCTTGAATTTTACCTATTATACTTTGGATAATTGAGATATTTTATGTGGTGGTGGGAGAATGCTTAATTATTAAGTTTAAAAATAGACCAATTAAAAGGTGACACATGGCAAGCTTTAGTTATTTTAATATTTCCTTTTAAAAGAAAAAAAACCAGCACACACCTCTCTTATATCATTCTTCATGGTCGGCTAAGACGAGAAAAAAGAAGAGAACAAACCCTAGTGAGTAAAAATTCAAGGGAAAATTGGTGGATTTCAAGGAATTAAGCAAGTAAAGGTAAAATTTCTTGATTTTAGCTTGTGATCTACCTTTCCTATGCATTCTTTTTCATTTTCCATGGTTGAGAATCAAGTTTGCATGAAGATACCTTTGCTGGCTGGACATGGAGGGAGGGGTTTTGATCTTGGATTTAGCTAGATTTCATGTTATTCTAGTGTTTTTAGTTGTTTGGTGATGTTTAGCATGGAAAACAAGCAAGAAATTTCATGCCCTTCACCCACACCCATTGGCTGAATTTTTCAAGAGAGAAATTGAAAAATGAACTTCGATGAATTTCATGCTATTTAGGTATTTTTAGTTGTTTTATGATGTAAAGTGTAAAAATGAAGCATGAAAAACCACATACTATTCATGAACCCTCGGTGGCCTAATTTTTTCAAGAGAAATTGTTGAGGATGATTTTGCTATAATTCATGTTATCTAGCTTATATTTGATGATTTGGAGTATTGGAAGTGAAATGAATTTATCTGGAGTTGAATTGGATATTTTGGCCAATTAACCGGCATATAGTGTGAATTAGGTCAATACCATTTCAGCCTCATACACAATTGAACCTACATAGAACACCGTATTTAGATAATAATCCAAACATTTCACATCCCATTTCATGCTTTCATATAGAGCGTAAATTAGTTTTATAATGGTTTAGCACAAATATAGTAAATTGCTTGTTGTGCATTATGTCTAGGTGGTGAAACTTCCGATAAGGGTAAGGAGATTGTACCCAAAAATCGGGATTAGGAGTACCTCGATCCTCGATATTGTGAGTAACCTTATTATCGTCTTAATTATCTAAAGTAGTTTTTATTCGTTTTTGTGATTTTATAGAAAAATGAGTTTAAATGGTAAATCCTTATGTTTTATAAGTAAAATGTGATTAAATGAAATGAGTTTTATAAATCATTTTGAAATTGAATGATGATTTTAGAAATTGAGTAATTGGAGACTGTTTGATTGTGTTGTAAATTTATGGTTTGAATTGAATGGCTTATGGTGATATTGGCATGAATGGCTGAATTGGAAATTGTGTGGAAATTATATGAATTGTTTGTTTTACCTTAACAGGCTGGGCAGTAATATAATTGCCATGTCATGCTGTCGAAACTTTTATTGATTTGGTGGGATATTGATTAGTCACTACAGTGGTGGGTTTCCGTGGACCAGCCAATTAGAGAGGGGCACGGTAAACCCAGTTATATGTTACCTCAATACGAGATGCGGAAGGTATCTCCTGAGGTAAAGCTTTAGAGTTCACTTCACGTCGAACCACCAAGTGAGGGTGAACTCAGCCAACGCCAAGGAACGACTATGTTTTAAAACGTACAAATATGATTTATGGATATATGTTTTTTCTTTAACAGCCTTGGCGGACTCGGTTGGATGCCTTTGATCAAGGTATCCTTGAGAATGAGTTTTGGCACAAGCCAAGTTTTTAAGAAATTCATAAGCCATGTTGATTATTTTAGTGAAATGAATTTATTTTATTTAGTTGAAATGAGTTTGAAACGTTATGAATCATAGTACGATGAACTATTTTAAGTTGTCTCCATTTACTCGACTTTAGATATTTTAGATGATATTTGTTTACTCACTGAGTTTATATAAACTCACCACCCTGCTTTCCACTCATTCCAAGCTCAGAACAATAAGTAAATAGCTGATTACATCAAGGGTTATTATTGGACTTGCCTCCTCAGAAATTGTAGGTCCACAGCCTTTATTACCTTTGGTCATTCAGGGACCCACACGTCATTGTAAATTAAATTACATACTCTGGTTATCTGTGTTACCGTATATATGAATTTATTTTGCTTTTATGTTGTAAAAATTTTTCATGTAGCGTTTTATAAATATTGTTTTATAAGAAAATGGAATATTTTATTTAATATTTTTATTTTATTCTATTAGCTACAATTTCACTCTAAATGAATGTTTTAGACAAAAAAACTTGTTTTTAGTTATGAAATGTGTATTTTCCCCCATGTGTTATATTTTTAGCAAGTTTCAAAACTTTTAGAAAAAATGACCAAAATGCCCTTGTGAGATAAAAATTATTTTTTTTATTTTTTTATTGTTTCGTTTTGGAAATAGCTTATAATCTTTTAAAATATGATGTTTAGTCATTATTGCTCACAGGGGAGGTGTGAAAACTAATATTAAGCCTTTCGAGGTTTCGGTTGGTATTTCGAGTAATGAATGTCTATCGGGACATCGCAGTGGTTGTCACAGGCTTGAAGGGAGTATCGGGTCGTGACATGATCCTTGTAGAAATGGGACATGACAGGGGGCTATTAGGGTGGTTTTTTAAAGGATCCAACTTCCTTTGTTATTGAGGTAATAAGGTCTAATCATATGGTTATATCCTCATTGTTATTTTAGTGCTCAAATCAGCAAGAAAAAAATCTTTGAAGGGTACGGTGCGTTTTTGTTTGTTCATTTTCTTCCGCTGTGATTTTATTTAACATGAAGTGGATCCTTGGAGACAATATCCTCGATGTCTTTTACCACAAATAGAACATGATGATCTATCTTGATGAGACTATGTAGTAGTCTACTTCCTAGGTGGTTTGGCAGCCTTTTTACCCTTCTGAAGACTATCATCAAAGCCACTCCCCTGCTAGGATGTTTGTGAATCCCTATGTTGGCCTTGTTGGCACTTTTTCTTAGCCATCTTGGGCTTATCTCCTCTAGTCCTCATCTCTTTCATCTTAAGTCTTTAAGCACGGTTCACTACCTCAGAGTAGTTGGTGAACTCCTAGGGTGTTATAGTGTTGTATAGTGGCTATACCAAACCATTAACAAACCTTAGGACCCTCATCTCCTCTGTAGTATGAAATCCCACCTTGAGTGAGAGGATAAGCTAGGCGATAACTGTAACACCCCGTAACCTTGTTTAGCAGTCAATAAGACCCTATAGACAAGACGAAGGGTCACTTGATGTAAATTTAAATGTCAAAAAGCGGTTATGGGTGAGAAAAATATTTTAAAATAAAATATTATTTTACAAATAAAATAATATTAAAATATGAATATTTTATTAATTAAGGGAATCAGTTTGAAGAAGGATTATTTGATCAATTTAAGTGGGGGAGAAGAAAAACGAATGAATTTTGGAGATAAATGACGTAAATGAGACTTGTGTGTTTTATTAAATCGAGCTAGTGCAGGTAAATAAATATTTAAATATTATGGTGATACCGCGTTGAAATGCAACTTTGATATTTTGGTTGTATACGTGTAAAGGAGGAAAGATAGAAGGAAATTAGAATTTTTAAACGTGTCGGAAGGACCAAATTTTAAAATATGAAAGTTGGAGGGTTGTGTAGTAAATAAAATGAAGTTAAGGATTTACATGTAAATTTTAATATTTAGAGGGAATAAAATAATAAAAAGAATTGGGAGGTGGTAGATGGGAGTGAAGAAAAGTCAAAGACAAGTAAGTAAAAAAAAAAAAAAGAAAGAAGATGAAGTAAAGAGGTAGGGGCTGGCCAAGTAAACCATAAAAGGAATAAAAGATGTAGTGGCCAGCCAAAACAATAAAGAGTGAAGAAAAAAAAATAAATAAAGAAAAAAGGGGACATGACAAGCAAGCTTGTCATGTCCGGCTTTCCCAAAAAAAATATGCAGTCATGTTAAGCAAAAATTTTGCCTTTTACCCTTTACATTGGCGGTGTAGGAGGGAAAGAAAAAAGGAGGGAGAGCTGGTGAAAAAAAAAAATTATTTTCTCTTGGCTCTGTCAATAGCCACTTATGGAGCAAATAAAAAGGGAAAAAAAAGTTGATTTTGAGGGAGGAAAGAAAGAGCTGTGTTGCTGGGTTTGAGAGAAGAAAGAGAGGTTGTGTTATTGCTAGTTTGTGAAGAAAGATGGAGGCTGTGTTGGCTGCCAATTTGAGAAGGAAAAAGAGGGGGCTGTAAGCTGCTAGTGGAGAGGATGGAGCTTGGGTATTCGTCGCCGGCTAGAGAGGATAGAGCTTGGAGTAGTTGCCATCAGTTTAAGGCAAAGAAAAAGCCCAATCGGCGGTAAAAGAGATAGAGAGAAGGCAAATCGGGCGGTGCAAGTGAGGAGGAGGGAAAGGTCGACCAGCTAAAAAAAAAAAAGAAAAAGAAAGAAAAGAAGTGAAGAAGAAAAAGAAATGAAATGAAAAAAAAATGGGCATAGCCCAATAAAAAAAAGGGCATGGCCCAATAAGAATAAATGGGAGGAGCCCATGGAAAGGGCCCAATGGCAACAAGGAAAGAAAAGTGCAAAAGAGAAAATAAACGTGAAGACTTGGGCTTACTTAGCCCAATTTAGGAAGTGCCTAAGCAAGATAGGGCACTATAATGGCATGTCGGAAGAGGTGACGATTGACTAGCAAGTTGAAATAGCGACGTAGCGTCCCGTTATTGTGAGGTGAGTGGGTGCTAAATTTTAAAACTATATTCCTGTAACATATTATATATGTTACACTTGATAGTTGACGAAATTGTGGACAACATGAGTTAGTAGAAAGCCTTAGGTTGTTTGTGTTTGTGACACGGATTTTAAATTCATTTTTTTTATAATATATAAAAATATATATACGTACATGTTTTTAAATACGGGGAAACAAACCTTTGACTAGCTTTCACTTCAAAATCATACCTTGCAAGTTTGTGTGATGTTTAGGCCAATGGCCTTTGTATTGATTTATAAAACTTGATGATAAATTATTTATTTCACTTAGCATGCTGATTTGGTAAATATGCCATGCTTTGAAATAAGTTATGCATAACATTCATTTTCTGATTATACGGCTTTTAATCTGTCATGTTATGTAAATGTATTAAATTGCAATGATTTTATTTTAACATGATTGAGATACTCTGGGTAGGACTTGTTACCACACCAAGTCAAGTGTGGTCTTTGTGCACAAAATAGTAATTGTCGATTATTGATATTTAATTTAAAAAGGGGGACCTGAAGCCTCAATTTATATATGGTGGCATGGGTAGTTCCTACGAGTAGGTAAAGGGGGACATGAAGCCTCGATTTATATATGGTGACGTGGGTAGTCCCCATGAATAGGTAAAAGGGGACCTGAAGTCCCGATTTATATATGGTGGCATGGGTAGTTCCCACGAGTAGGTGACAATGTCTGAGAGAGTAAGCCTAAGGGCTATATTAAGCCTACCCGAGGATGATACTCACTTGTAGATTTTATTACACAATGCATGGCATTAACACTTGAATTTTACTAATGAATGGCAAGTGAAATTTACATATTTATTGGTGATCAGTTATTTCACATTTTTATGTTTGAGATTCTTTATTCTACACTCGCCATTGGATTCACTATTGACTGGATATGAAAGTTGAAAGATTTTCTAGTACCTTAAATAGAACAATTTTCATATATGTTTACTTGTGATTCATTATTTTTAAGACTCGCAAGGTATAAAAGTAAAATCTCTCAGTTTAATGGAGTGTGTTTTCTACGCTTACTCTTCGATTTATAAACATTCCATCTTTATGTTTGTTTCCCCTCTTCGCCTACTCACGGGGTCGATGATGATCATTGAGTCAATGAGACTCACACCCCTCTTATTTTCCCATTTTACAGATAGAGATAAGTCTAGTGTGTAATCATCAATGCATACGGTCCACTACAGAGTAGGTAAACGCATATTCTAGCCCCGCTCCAAGTCGCTCCGTTATTTTGGGTTGTGTTAGAACGAAATTTGCTAGATGTTGAAAAATGTTGTTAACTTATAAACGTGAATTGTTATTATTTTGAATAGAGTAGATAGTAATTTAATTATTAATATTCGCTTACGCTCGTGATTATATGTATTTAATAAATCTAGTAGAAGTTATTGGTAATTTCTCTTATTGTTTTGTAGGAAATTTGATGAAATAGGCTCATTTGATGAAAATCTGTGCAAGTATGGTAATGGCTTTATTCATATATATTTTGGTATTTTGATCATATCTCTCTCTACAAAACTCCAAATGAGGTGATTCTTCAACCACTAGAATTCTAAGAGGAAGGGCTAAAACCTTTATGTTTACCACTCTGCCCAGTTCTGATTGGATCATGGTCAAAATATATGTCTAAGTTGAAGCACTATAGCAATATGCATGGACTGAACATCATATAGTATTTGGAGCATATCTTTCTGTCACGACCCAAATTCCGGGCCATGACCGGCACAACCAATGGACGTAATCCACTAAACCCAAGCAAGCCTATTATTTATCTTACTTATAATTCCATCTAATATCACTAAGTTATATTTCATAATTTTGAATCAAAAAAGTGATATACATTGCCAACTCGTACTGGCATTACTCCTTAAAAATTTACATACAATGTCTACAACATGTATTCTAATAATTTACATTAAGTTCGTCTATACAAAACAAAATAACACTCGACTTTCAGCGGAGTGACTCGGATGAATATACAGCTACCGAATGCCGAGACACCTACCAAAAGATGGACACAGGTCTACAAAGACACCTCGTCCTAGTTACCAGCTGCCTCATGATTCGAAAACATGAATTTGAAAATGGTGAGTATAAACCAAGTGAGTGAACAAGGAAGGGAGCAACAACAACAAGGGAGAATTTAAAATCATGATGCACTTGTTTCAAAACAAAGCAATTTAGTTCCATTCATATTAAAAGCCCCTCATTTTAAACTTAACTCATTTTGTCCTAAATGTTGGAAGTCCATGCTCAGATATGGTAGCAAAGAAGTGAAAAATAGTGCAGCAATTGGACAAGATAGGAGACAAAATAGAAAGTTTTTCGCTGCAGCGAAATTGTTACCCAGAAACATAAAGTTTTTCGCTGCAGCGAGAATGAATTTCGCTGCAGTGAGTTTTTGGCCAGTCTACCCCTCCAAACCTGAGAGTTTCTCGCTGCAACGAGAACCAGTTTTGGTGAAAGGTCCTTAAACCCGAGAGTTTCTAGCTGCAGCGAGCATGAATTTCGCTGCAGCGAAAACAGAGCAACAAGAGAAACATTTTGCCTCACTTAACAAAAAGCCATCCTGCTAAACTAACAAAATCAACATAAAACTCATGAAAATTCTCAAAGTACAATGTGTCAAATTTCACATTTATGTCAACCATATATCACATTCATGAGCTTTCATTTCATAAATCTAGATATGCATAATTACATAGACAAACATCAATATCATCATAATCACTCCCGACACATGTACATCCCCCCACATCGTGCACATAGCCGGCACCATCACGTGCATCCCCCCACATCGTGCACAATCAGTGCTATCGTGTACATCCCCCCCACATCGTGCACACGGGCACTATCATCATCTATCTCTCACTCCACCATCATCACTGACATGTGCATTCTCCACATCGTGCGCACACAAGGTTACAGTCATTATATACAATATCATTCATCATGCACAACACACATATATATATATATATCATCATAATACAATAGTGCATGAATCCATAGCAATCACATATTACAACATAAAACCATTTTTCAAAAGCTTGTTCCCAAGGCATTTGTTTTCATGAAAAACTTGATAATTCATTCAAATGGGTGGCAATTACATATATTTCCCAAAACAAGTTCTGAAGGCAGTCCACTCACAGGTGTCGAAAATTCGGATTCCAGGTGCACTAGGACTAATAGTCCTCAAGCGCAATTCTTTTGCCTTTTTCGGACGTCTCACTACCTTGACAAATAACAAAGTCGAGGAATTTACTATATTGTCCCTAAATTGATATAAACTAATTTAAATTACTAATGCTTGATATGTAAATGCAAAAATACGTCCGATTACCGCTTAATCGCGGTATCGATTAAATTCGACCGATCACCCAATTAATTAGCGATTGTGTCCAAATCACCTCCAAATTAATCCATTTCTCCTCTAATACCTTAAGTTACCACATACCATTTAAATAAAGCCAAATTCAGCATTAGAACCCTCACAATTCCTTATATAAAAATTTGGTCATTTGGTGCACTAGCACCAAAATTTTTTTCTACATAACCGTTTCACCTAATTCCTCATTTTCCAAGCCATTTTCCTTGAAATAAAAACAATCCCCCATTGATAGTCAGCCCTCATGGTTCGACCAACAAGGAACCCTAGAGAAATTGAATATTTCTTTTGTGTTTTTGTTCATAACCATGCTTAACTATCCCTAAACACTAACATAGTCTAAAATCAAATTATTCCAACAACAATTCCTCTTCCATACCCATTTTTCAGAATTGAATTCATCATGATAACTCAATATTCAACCATGGAAATCAAGAACAAAAGCATGGGTAAGCTAGGTATCAAGGAGAATTAAAGAAATTTTAACTTACCTAGCTTGTTTCCTTGATTTCTTCACTTTTTCTTTCAATTTCCACCTAGGTTTTCTTGTTTTTCCCTTTGTTCTTCCTTTGTTCTTGTTTCTGGTTGCCTAGGCTGAATATGGTGAGAGAATTGGGGATTTAATGGGCTGATTTCTATAGAAAATAATAAAATAATCAAGCATGCCACGTGTCACATGCTTATTGGTCCAATTTTTTTAACTTTTTGACTTTTTCTTTTAATTTTCCTCTACAAATATTATGGTATTTATCCAATCCTACCACAATTAAAATCCCTTGGTCTTGACAAGTGCTGGGGGGAAAAATTTACCGATTTGCCCCCGAGATGAAAAAATTACGATTTTGCCCCTATACTCTGAAATGTACCATAATCACATTATTTCTACTTTTCAACGTCAAATAACACTAATATTGATCAATATTAACAAAATGGGGCAAAAAAATTATTTTATAAAAATTCTCATTTAGTCCTCTAGTGCTCTAAAAATACCGAGAATTATAATTTTTCACTGCTAAACATCATTTTATACTCCAATAATCATAATTATATTTGATATAATTATTCTTGGTCAAATGTGATCAAATCTTGGCTAAAAATCTCCATTTTATCATCAAATGGTAAAATGATCGTTTTGTCCCTAATCAATCAATTTTCCTGATGGACTCCAAACTGAACCTTGAACTCCAAATCACTATTCTAAGTCATTCTGTGGGTTTTAGAATTTTCAAATTTCTCTTAGAATTTCTATTTGAACTAGTTCAAGGCTCAATTTAACTTAGTTATACCACTCGATACAATACCATCTTTTAATCGGGCTTGACAGGGTCTCACACTTTCAATCCAAAAGTCTAATTGATTTGATTCTTAAGCCATTGGAAAGTTAAGAGACATGGATAAAACTTTCTTGTTTATCACGTTTCCTAGTTCAGACCAGATCATGGTGAAAATCACGTTCGAAATTGATAGACCATTGTAGCACTAGGAGAACAAGGCTGCAGTGCTGGTGAAAAGAAGCACACAACACATTTTCCCAAGAGCTCAATGCTTCAGTGCTGAAGAAGTAACACCGCAACGTTGGATGATTTTCCAAAAATAAAAAATTTGACAGGATTTTGGAAATTAGGTTACTTGGAGCTTATTTAAGGGACCTTTTTTAGAGATTTTAAACAAGATGCAGCAAGCAACTATTCTGGAGATTTGAAGCTAAGAACAAAGCAAGAAAACAAGAGAATTTGAGAGAGAATAGAGATTGCAAAGCTTCAATAATTAGTTTCTTTCTCTACTTTTATGTTTCTTTTATTTTCTTTGACTTGGATTCATGGATAAATTTCTTTGGATGTTGTTTTTATTAGTTATTATGAGCTAAATTATCTTTCTAGGATTGTGGAGGATTTCAACATGTAGTTTGAACATTAGTTTCTCTTTTATTTATCATGAATGGGTCTAGTTTTGCTTATTGAAATATGTTCTTAATGCTTTTGATTGCTTGGCCAACAATTAACCAATTTTTGAATCTATTTGGGACTTGATAGAGAGATTTTAGATTGGATTAAGGTTTGAACAGTGTATGTTCACATTACTTAGGTGATCTGATTCACGATTCGAGTAGACATACACCAATTGCTATACATAGCCACATTAGGACACTTGCTTAATGAACTTAATTTAATTGATTCCTATAGACATGTAGTAAACTAATTAAGTTAGGTATTTGTACAAGTAACTTGATAGAGACTTGTCCATAGCTTTGGATTCTAGGTTAGTAAAACACCCAAGAAAGATAAATAACAAGAAAAGCTAGTCTCAGATGAAATGTTGAATGAACCCATAATCCTAGGTCTTTAATATACTTCTTTTCTCAACTTATTTAGTTTGTTAGTTAATTTAATGTTTATTTAAATTTTGTTTAAATTAATTTGTAATAAGATTTTAGTACTTAGTAAAAATTGAGGAACAAATCTTTGTTGCAACGATACTCTACTTCATCACTATATTACTTGTTCGATATGTATACTTGCATGTGCAAAATCAACAACATTAAGAAATCCTTAGATCGGCATATAGATGACATATTTTGAATATCAAACTTAGTTTTAACCTTCAAAAGGATTCATTGACACTTTTGGTTAATTGTCAATTTAAAGGAAAAAATTTTTTAAGTCTAGAACGGGTCAAAATATGTAATTTATATAGAACAATATTTTGGAAACAAAAATTGGCGGTAATGATTCCCTTGATTTTTAGATGATCAAAAATGATTTTGCCAAAATTTTTTTAGTACGTTTGCTATGGCAAATGGGAACCGCAAATTTAATTTTAGTCAAACTTTTTCAATTTTGTTCTTGAAACCAAAAATTAAATTTTTATTCTTTTGGATTTTTTTTTTTTATATTTTTATTGAATCAAAATGGGGGGTTGTTTGCTTATTTACATTGAATATCTTAAGTAAATGGAGAGTAAAAAGTAAAAATGACACCATTTTTATAATTCTAAAGCTTAGTTTTTGGTTTTTATGGAAAAAGATGACATTTTTATCTTCAAAATCTTTTGGTCTTGGATTTCCAGAACTTAAATAGTTGTTTTACTGCCCATAATTTTTGTTAGTGATTAAAGCTTAAAGGTTTTCTAATTTTCTGAGCAATCTAAGTGCACTTAAGGTAAGGAGGAAAGATTTATCAGTTTCTAAGCATGAGTTTTAGCTAGAAAATTAGTTTAGCTTAAAGCGAGTAGTTTCAAAAGTGCCTAGAATGATTATTACGAGATTATTATTCTAGGAAATGATTGTGATGATTGTTGTATGATTGGAATACTTGAAAACTCCATGGATTTTGCCGAAACGGAGTTGTGATTGGAGCTAAGAATCGAATCTCCAACTAGGTGAGTGGATACACCACTTTCAAATTATTTTGATATTAAAGCTAGCATAATTTCTATGAAAAGGATTATGTATGTATGTTGAAATGATATCACTGAAATGGTTTATCAAAGGATTTGAGTTTCAAGATTGAAACAATGATTTTCTAAGAAAAATAAATAAATTCTTAGTGATTGTGATATGATTGAAACAATGGTTTACAAATTATTTACAAATCTACTATGTATGTAAATATTCTATTATGTATTAGTTATCAACAAAGGGGAACATGCACCTTATATTTGAAGTCCACTTGATTACTTCAGTCTTCGAACTAGTGTGGGTACAAGATATTGTATACTTATTTATAGATGTTATAATGTGCATGTCTGGTATGATGAATGCCATATGATTATGTATATAAGGTAAATTCCATATACCATATGAGGTGACTAAGTGTACATGATAAATACCATGAGATTATGTATATGATGTATATTCCATATACTACATGAGATTATTGAGAAAGCGCGATGAATGCCATGAGATTATGTATATGATGCATTTTCCATATACTTTATGAGATGAGTAAGCTTGTATGTGACGGACATTCCACATTCCTAATGCTACAAGTATGAGAACTCTATGAGTGTGATTGATTCCACTATCATGGGGCGCAAGTGATGACTTCACTCCTATGATACATCATAAACGTCCAAGGTACAATGGGACTATACATTGCCAACCCAAGGCTGATAGGGGACATACCATCACAAAGTATGAGTTTAATGTTAATGGAATGATTATAATTATTATGTTTATGGCATGTTGCATATTAATGTTGTTTGAGTATTGCTCATGATCTGTACTCTGTGATGACATGAAAATGTGCTTAGTGTAGAAGACTGAGCCTTAGAGAAAGTCCCAAGAGGTGGGTGAACTTAAAGAATGGTAAAAATGGAGGATTTTGCCTAAACTTTGGGTTTTAGGCTGAAAGTATTGATGCATATGGGTTAAGTATCGATACATTCTAAATAAAATGCTTTTGGAGGCATTTTTTGTGAAATGTATTGATACATTTTACTAATTATTAAGACTTCATTCAATGAATCAATGAAGTATCGAGACTTCACTGTAACTCTCGATATCTCATAAGTGTAGGAGAAAAGTATCCAGACTTCATAATCATGCCTCGATACTTCTCACAGGGTAGCCAAACATAAAAGCATCTTTTATTTTACAATTAATAGCATGGCACCTAGACTCTCTTTGCTTGATACTTCTTCTTAAATGGCTATGCCTATTTGGATTGAAAACATGAGACTTGTATTAATTTGGAATTTGAATCTTTAATGGATATTGATTTTGATATTGGTTTGAAGAAAACCAACTTCAATTTGGAAATGTATTTGATTTAATAATTGAACTTTGGGTATACGAATATGATGGATTATAGACTTGGTTAAGGACTTAAAACTATGTTCTAAGTCGAGAAACTAGGTTCTAGGGAAAATGTATGGATACTTTTAAGAGAATTATCAATATTTGTTCTTCACAGATTCCAGAAATTGCATTTTGGATGAAATGTATCGATACATTGAGCTTGCATTCTGTAACGACCCATTCCTCGATAGCCACCGACGTCTGAGTCTTGCGACAGAACCCGCCAAGTCCCAAACGGGCCTTATTCGAAACTCTTGTTAATACATTATATTGATTCCACCGATCTATGTAATCTCTGTTAACCATATAACTCTTTGTAATATGATTTGAACAAAAAGTCGTAATAAATCAACTTAACCTTTATTCCTCATAATTGTAAAAATACATCAAGGTTTATAATCTCCAAATGTACATTCGTACTAACATTAATGACTATTTTCATAAACTAATACACTATGATGATTCGAGTTCTAGTAGTAGAGTGACTCGGAATAAAGTGCTATGAGATGCCTTTACCTATCCGCAGTGGACAACGAGTGCCGATGAATGCATGCTAGGCTGATCACAATCTTCAAAAGGGGAGATAAGGGGGTGAGTCTCACAGACTCAGAGATCATCTGTGAGACCTCAACCTCTATAGGCTTGTAACTAAGTATAGATGTAATAATACGAGCTAGGGGTAGTTTCGTTATTTTCTCTAATAAGCTTCCAAAAGAAAGTTTTATGATATTTTAAGGCTTCAATGGGTATAAGACTACGTAAATGATGTGTGCTGATGAAAATACGAAGAAAACTAAAAGTTTCAAAAATTTTCATAACAGGGGCAAAATGGTCATTTTTCACCTCGGGTTAAAATTTTAAGTTTTTATGAACCCGAACGTGTCTAGACCATTATGTATCTTATCCCAGTGTTAAAAGAGCAAAAAGATTGCATAAAAGGTTGGAGGAGAATAAGTTAATTAGTGGAGGGGTATTTTCGTAATTTTAAGGAAAAGGATAAGATTGGCTTATAAATACCTTGAATTTCCAGCAGCTTGTCTTCTTCTTCTTCTCCTCTCTCACGTTTTTTCAAAACTCCATGGAAGCTTGATTTGAAGCTTGAATGATTTTCTCTCTCTAGCTCTAGTTTTCACACCTTTGAACCCTTTTGACTAGAACCTTTGAATTCTTTCATCCTCTCACTTTAAAACCCTTGATAAAGCTTATTTCCAGACTTTCTCTCACTAGTTGGGCATTTTAGAGAGAGAAAGAGAGAATTACCCTATTGATTTGGAAGTAATTGGAAGAGAATTGACTACAAAGGAGCCCTAGGGTAAGTGATGAACTAAGCTCGATTTTTAGCTGCAGAAAATGGCTAGTAATTGGTTTTTATGAGCTGTTTTATTGTTGAGTATGTTCATTACTTTTAGTGATTAAGATAGTGAACATAGATGGCCATTTAATGTGGCAATTAAAAATAAGCCAAGAGATAGCTTTTATAGTTCATAGTGTGTAAATTGATCTATTGTTTATGTTAATGTGATCCTAGGTTTTAAGGAAGCCCCATCATCCCATTTGGACAATTAGGGGAATTAGAGTCATCTAAAGGCTCTACAATCATTTGGTGAGGGGACTGCCTTCAAAACTTATTTTGGGAATATAATGTATTTGACAAATGTTTGAATGATTTTATATGATTTTTCATGAAAATGAATGCCTTGGGAACAAGATTTTGAGAAATGATTTATGTTATGATATGTGGTTATTATGGATTTCTATGTGGCTGCATTATATTGATATACATATATGCTTGAATATAATGTTGTCTAATTATATTGACTCCGCTATGTGCGAGTAGGGAGTGCGCATAAGTCGAGGATGACTAGGTTATGTGCGAGTAGGGAGTGCGCATAACCCAGTGATGACCCAGCCATGTGCGAGTAGGGAGTGCGCATGAGCTGGTGATGATGATGATGGGATGGTGTGATAATGATGATGGGTATATGCGTATATATATATATACACATATGTAAATATGTGTGTTATAAGAAATTGATGGATAATGGTTTATAGTTGTAATGCATGTGAAACTTGACATGTTAAACCTTGAGAAATTGTTATGTGTTTCATATTGGTTTTGAACATTTCAAGCAGGGTGGTTTTCTTTGGGAGAAAGGGAAATTTTCATTTGATGCCCTGTATTTCGCTGCAGTGAGAAACTCTCGAGTTTTGAAAGGGTAGGCTAGCCGAAAACTCACTGCAGCGAGGATGCATTTTCGCTGCATCGAGAATGACACTGTAGCTTCTCGCTGCAGCAAAATACATTCTCGCTACAGCGAGAAACTTTCTGTTTCTGGGTAGCGATTTCACTACAGCGAGATTGAATTTTGCTGCAACGAGAAACATTCTATTTCTGGGTTACAATTTCGCTGTAGTGAAAAACTTTCTGTTTTGGTCTCCTATCTTGTTCAATTGTTATCCTATCTTTCACTTATTTTCTACCATATCAGAGTATGGACTTCCAACATTAAGGATTAAATGAGTTAAGTTTAAAATGAGGAGGTTTAGTGAGAAATCCTTGTCCAATTGAGAAACCCTCGTTCGGTTAATAACTAAATCCCAACGTCGCTGCAACGAAAATTAATTCTCGCTGCAGCTACACTGCAGCGAGAATGCCTTTCCACTGCAGCAAAGATTCGTTGTCGTATTTGACTTGCTTGTGTAATATTGAAGTTTTCATTCTTCAAATGGTTTGTTATGTATGGGTCCTTGATTTTCAAATGATTAATCATTTAAGGGCTTGATGAGGGGTTTTTAATAAGAATAGAAACCAATTGCATTGTTTTGAAAAAGAATGCATCATGATTTCATTAAAGATTCCTTATGGTATGCTTGTTCCCTTCCTTGTTCACTCACTAGGTTTATACTCACCATTTTCAAATTCATGTTTTCAGATCACGAGGCAGTCGGTAACTAGGACGAGGTGTCCTTATAGACTTGTGTCCATCTTTTGGTAGGTGTCTCGGCATTTAGTAGCTGTACATTCATCCGAGTCCCTTCGCTGGAAAACGAGTGTTATTTTGTTTTGTATAGACAAACTTAATGTAAATTATTAGAATACATGTTGTAGACATTGTATGTAAATTTTTAAGGAGTAATGCCAGTACGAGTTGGCAATGTATATTACTATTTTGATTCAAAAGTATGAAATATGACTTAGCGATATTTGATGGAATGATGAGTAAGATAAATAGATAGGCTTGCTTGGGCTTAATAGACTACGTTTATTGGGCCCTTGCGCCGGTCATGGCCCAGAAATTTGGGTCGTGACATCATCGGCTCCATGAGCAAGGTGTAGATGGGAAACAAGCTTAAAGCAGATAATTTGAAGGATAAAACCAAAGTATAAAATGATAACCTTATAAAAACCAAATAACAAGGTATTTGTGCCTCGTAAAAATAATTCCGTAAAAATCATAATGCAATACTTTCCTTGGTAAACAATGTCGAAATCAAAAGTAAAATAAAATTTCAATCATTGAAATCATCTATTTCTTTCAAAAGTACAAATAGTCGTATAAAACATGCATTCTCCCAAAGTGTGTGGCATGTAAAAATAATCATGTACATCCACATATATCAACTCATGATCAATATGTAAAGCACTAAAAACTTTCAATTAAAATATGGGAGCTGCAAAAAACAATATTTCTCCATCATGCAAAAGAGTACGAGTCTAAAAACTCTCAAGGCTCTCGAATAGGTAATAGTAGTAATCAACTCGTGGACCCACTTCCACATAATAACATCTAGGAGGTCCCCTTTCACTGGATTCCCACAACCATGGTAGTCTCGACGATGTTGGCCAACATCGGAGAAATCATTTAGTCACAACCACGTATAACGTATAATCACAAACCATGGCCTAGCCACGTCTAACACCCCATCGGCGACCCAAAAGGTTCTCTAGCTAGAGCTCACTTGTGCACAAGGGTCACACTATCCTAATGTGACATTCAACCTACTCTCGATGCTTTTAGTTTATCAAAACTATTTTCAAAACCAAATCAAGGTTTCCAAGAGTTTTTCCATAAATCGTTTGAAAACAAGCTTCAGTAACCTTTCAAAATTGCTTTTCACATTAAAATGCATGGTGTAAAATTTTCATAATGTTTGGACTAAAACCATCTCTCAAGAAATCAAATTTAAGCCATTTATCAAGTGCAGTCATCTATGCACACCTCACAAAGATTCAAGGCACTGTTTTGATGCAAAGCATTGCAAAAGGGCTTGTTTCCCAATTTCTAAAACACTTTACATATATGTACATATATGTACATATATGTATATATATAGTTTACACAAACAACTTTCAAATCAATTTGCATCCACAATTGCCTATGTTTTCTACCAGCTCATGCTTTCCACAAAAGCAGTGTATAAATCATTGCAAACCATGTATTCAAATTACTTATCATTTTCTAGCAACTCATACTTTCCACAAAGGCATTGGATAATAATATATATATATACTTTGATATAGTAAGAATCTTTTAAAAATGAAACCCCCTACTCACCTCTTTTGTCGGGATATTACTTCACCAATTTAACTCTTTGTGTTCTTAATCGATCAATATCACTTGTCGTTTAACCGATATCCTTCTTAATTTACACGCATGGCAACAATCCTTTACTTGTCAATTTCCTGGCAGCAATTAAATCCAAGACACTTAGCAACTTTACAATTTATTCTATGCCACACTTACTACCCACACTTAGCTTTATGTTTTTATATCCCATTTCATCATCATTTTAATAACCCAAATCACGCTAAAATCACCATTCTTTCTCAACTAACCTTTGCATACTTATATGCATATTGACATATTTTTACTAATGGAACCCATATCCTTTACATGCATAATTCTCTATATTACATGTACCAGCAACTTATTTATAACATTAAGTGCCCATTTCAACCTTTCCAACCAACATTCATCATAGTCCATTTTATATTTTCATTGCATTAACCACATATATGGCAGCAACAATCATTCCAATCTTACTCAATTATTTCCAAGCTTACATGCATAATTGTCTATCTAACTTTCAATGCTTTATTTCTCAACCTTTCATCCACATTGTTCATCTTTTTTTCTTTCAAACAACATAGCAAGCAATCTTAAAATTTCTAACTAGCTCATGCATTTTTAGATCTTTTCAACAATCATCATTCTTCACAATGTGTCTTCCAAGTTTTCAATCAACACAACAATAGCCATTTTCTCAAAATCTTCCAACTATACTTAAAGCATTATTCATTTTTACCTCTGAGGTTGCTTGAGCCTCACATGCATTCCAATATTCTTCCAAGTTTCAATCAGCAAGCTGCCAACATTATTCATAAATTATTTTCGTAGCAATTTTACCAACCGTAGGCCTTAAAATACAATACCATGCTTACCTTTTCTCTTTCACTTTGAATTCATCATGCATCCAAGAGTTTAATGGCTTGCATGTCACTAAATCCTCTCCAATCAAGCTTTTCTTTACTGCCACAATACATTTCTTATGGTTACTAACCGATTATCAAAATATAATCAAACCAAAACCTCAATGCTTACCCTTGTTTCTCTTGAAACTTTGGAACCAAGCCTTCCTCTCTCCTCAAGCTCAACAAATTAGTTCCTCTCTTGCATGTTGAAGATTCCTTTTTGGGTGATGAGATGATAAACTCAACAGTGAAGAGTAAGGGACCCACAGTTTCCTTGAATCTTCATAACCCGAGCCTTCCCCACTTTCCTCTCTTTTCTTTCTCCTTTGTTTCTCTTTTCTTGCTCTCGGGTGGAGGTCTCTAAAAACACTTTCTTCTTTCTCTTCCTTTCTCAATGGCTAGTTCTCTCAAGCTTCACCAAGGCCAATTCACATTTTTTTTACTCCTTGAAACTTGGTATTTATATGGCCACCCATTTAACCAATCAAATTGCATGCACACGTTTGCCTTTTATTTTTTATTTGGCCATTTTGCCAACCAATAGGTTTTCATGCACCAATTTCCTTTCTCTCATAATGGTTAGTAATCCTCTTTTACTACCCATATCCATTCTTAAATTTATTTTCACTTAATTCAAACCTTATTTTGGCCCAATGGTCTTTCATGCAACTTTCCCACCTTAATTTCCATTTGGCCTCCTCCTTGGCCAATGACATTACATGCAACTATATTTTCTCTTCTTTTAGTCTAATTGTCACCAAGTGTCCATCATGCATAAATTTTCCATGCATTCTTTTAGCTTAAAAATCCAGATGCCTGTGTTATCTTATTCATTTTGTCTTTTGCCTTTTTGTTTTTCACATGGTGGGGTTCTCACATGTTTCCCACTGCAAGTACATCCTTGCATGCATATCTTTTCATGTAATAGTATTTGTTTACATGCATCTTCCATCCTCCCACATAATCTAATTTTCCTTGGTTAGTTAATTTCCATTTAACTTCAAATGTTGAAATTGCACATAAGTCCTCAAACTTTTCCTTATTTACCATTTGACCATCCAAACTTTTCATCCTTTATAATTTGGTCCTTCAAACATTTTGTAAACTACAATTTGATCCTTCAACTTGTTCATAATTATAGCTTCACCACTTTACCTTTCATTTTTTGTAATTTCCACCCTTAACTTCTTATGCTTTTCAATTAGGTCCCCCCATCACTCCTTTAATTCCAATTTTCTTTTATTTTTCTTTCATTACACTTGTACAAATGAAATATCTAATTGACACTTCACCAAGGTGTCACCATAATATTTAAATATATACTTACCCTTCCTTGCTTTATTTAATGAAGGCACGCGAGCCCCACTTATGTCATTTTTCTTCAAAATTCTTTCTTACTTCTTCTCCCCCACTTAGATTCGCCATATAGTCCTCCTTCAAGACTAATTTCAACAAAGATAAAATATTAATATTTTAAATTTATTTTATTAATAAAATATTATTTTAGTCTAAAATTCTCCACTTGTCTCTCGAGTTGCAAAGTGTCTCACTTTGTCCTTGTTCACTTCCAAGCCACCTTTTAACTCGCTAATTCATCCTCGATTAATTTACTATTATTTAATTATTATTTTCTCGCGTGTAGAATATTTTATTCCAAAATATTCCTTCCACCCGACACCGCTCTTCGGCACTTAAATTTACGCCAATTGGTCCTTCGTCTTATTGATAAGGTCCTATTGACTCTTATACGAGGGTACGGGGTGTTACACATTCTGTTTTGAAAAGCATCGATACTCCTATAGGAAATATCAACAACTAAGACTTATTTTCTAATTTTTTACAATTTTTAATCAGATTTTAAAATACAAATGGTTTTATCTTAACTGTTAAACTTTATAAGCACTTTGTTTTTAAAGGTCATGTTTATTACTTTGTCTTACATTGTGTAAATAAATGTTATAATTTGGATTTGCCAGGAGGTGGCTTATACTTTGATATTTGAATAGCATATGCTTTCGCATATTTGAGCATGAGATGGTGTAAACAAATATTTCCTGAAATTTGATAAATATTATATATGTTAATTTATGTGGTAATGCATCTCAAGATCTATATTTGGATAATTGAATTTGTTTTATTTAAGGCTTGCTTGGGTTGAGTGGGATCTTTCCCTTCAACCCTTGCATCGGTCATGGACCCCGAGGTTGGGTCTTGACATCATTATAGCATGAAGCTGCTCAATTTGGCTCTAATGCTAATGTGAGGAAAATGTTTAGATTAAAAAAAATTATAGAATAATTACTTTAGTCAAACTTTTACTAGTTTTGTACCTTTTAAAAAATAATGTAGAGTGAGATCAAGATCTTGATTCTTGGACATCTTAGGAGCCTATTGATTTCCAAAACCCATAATGCAAAATTGCTATGAAATCAAGTTGAAACCACACTTTTCATTGTACAAGAACCTTAGCTACCAATGGACAGTAGTTTTTCCTTAGGAGTGGGGAATTTTCTACTTTTTGTAATTTTCAACACACTCTTAGTGAATTGTTGGTGTGACATTTGGTGGGACACCCAAGCTTATTTATAATCCTTTAAAGATCATCTAATAACTCTCATCATGATAATCCTATTAACATTTTATCAAATGATGTTAATTTTGATATTTTTAATTTATCAAGATAAAACGGTAAAACATTATCTTAAATAGCTTAATCCCATGACCCTTATAGGTGTTATATTGGTGTACGCCCTACAAGCCAATCGGTTTTATGCTTGTAAAATACTGCATTAATTAATTATATTTCATGTCAAATACATTATGGGTATTTTATATAATGTATGAGTTATTTCTTTATCCATGAGTTTATTTATAAAGAGTTATGAAAGACTTATCTAGATAAAGTCCTTGGAACATAATGGTCTTGCAAAGAAATTATAAGGGTTATAATTATAAGATTCCTACGCATCAAAGCCTTGTTCCTAAATATGTTCCTAATCATTGTATTGTCAACAATGAGGGCATTGACAATGCTTAAAGACTGGTATTTGCTAAGCCTTCTTCCCTTGAAAGTAAGCAACCGATCTCATTGGTTGAAGTATGTGAGATACTTGGGGTTAGTATGTAGGTGCTTGTTAAGGAACAAGTTCACTGAACATGACCCACTATGAGAGTTCCATTTGATATTTCACTCAAGTATCTGTGGAAATACTCTCATGTGTCAGTAGTGTAAGTAATCCCTAGACTTGTGATTTAGGTTATCTTGTATGTGAATTGTCATGCTTTGATTTCATCCCTACAGGTCTAGAGGTGACTAGATGCCTAGACATGGTGCTTTTGGGTATGGCATGAAGCATTTGAAGATGAACGAGTAGTCTAGGGAGGATTCATCACTCCAAGTGATTTGAAGGGGACATATCTCACTTGTTCTTAGCTTATATTGACAAAATCCTTCACTAAGGCGATCTCGATAGATCTTGATAGGTCAATATGAAGCTTTAGGACTAATATGGGATGTCATAAGTAGACACCATGCCATGCTTCATGACATATGTGAAATCCCACCTTGAGTAAGAGGATAAGTTAGGAAATCCTTAGGTGATCATATAGATTACATATTTTGAACATTAAACTTAGTTTTAACCTTCAAAAAATTCATTAACAGTTTTGGTTGTCTATCACTTTTGAAGCAGAACATTTTCTAAGTTTAGAAGGGGTCAAAATATGGCATTTTTATAGAATAATCTTTTGGAAATAAATTGAAGGTAATGATTCCCTTGATTTTTGGATGATCAAAAATGATTTTTCCATAATTTTTGGAATACGTTCGCTATAGTAATTGGGAGCTGCAAATTTAATTTCAATTGAACTTTTTTTATTTTCTTCTTGAAACCAAAATTTATATTTTGATTCTTCTAGATTTTTATTTTTTTGGATATTTTTATGGAATCCAAGTAAGGTGTTGTTTGCTTATTTACATTAAATATCTTAAGTAAATGGAAAGTAAAAAGTAAAGAGGACATTTACTTAAATGGTATTTAATGTAAATAAGTTGTGCAGGTTTTTATAGGCAATCTGCCTTAGATACTAAATTCTGTCTCAAAAGTATCAATACATTTAGTCCAGAAAATGTTTCTAACGAACATGTATCGATACATGCTCATAATGTATTGATACATTTTCTCAAGAACCAAATGTATAGATCCATTTTGTCAATTTTTGAAAAAATAAAAGGGGTAAAAGGGTATTTTCACACCTCATAGTATAAATAAGACCCCTACCCCGAGGGTTTTTCATTTTAAGTTGCCTCCCATGTCAAGCCCGACCTTATAAAATA
Organism: Theobroma cacao; assembly: GCF_000208745.1. Lineage (NCBI taxonomy): Eukaryota > Viridiplantae > Streptophyta > Magnoliopsida > Malvales > Malvaceae > Theobroma > Theobroma cacao. The sequence continues at coordinate 10,832,237 of NC_030852.1, forward strand.
CTTGCCATGTCATTCATGTGATTGACAATATGCTTGCATACTTGAAAAGCCCTAAAAAATCGTCAAAAGACGGTAGTGTACTAAATGATACAACTAAGTTGAATTAAGCTTTGAACTAGACCAAATAAAGATTTTAAGATGAAATTTACAATTTTAAATTCCCATAATGATTTAATATGGTGATTCGGAGTTCAGGAATCGATTTGGAGTCAAAATGGAATTTTCATAACGTAGGGGCAAAATGGTCATTTTGCCACCCGAGGTTAAAATTGGAATGTTGGAAGAAGTTTTTGACTAAGATTGACCATTTAGAACATAATTTGAGTTTGAGAGGTGAAAAATTTTAATTTTGGCATTTTTTCGAGCATAAAGGGCAAAATAGTCATTTTGTCACCTAAGGGCAAAATTGGAATTTTGCACCACCCAACACTTGTCCAGCACATGAATTTCACCCATTATTATTATGGATAATTGAGGAATTTTAAATGGAGGAGAGAGATTGCTTAATGGGTAAGTATAACACATGGGCTAATGAAATGGTGACATGTGTCAAATTTTCATCCATTTATAATTGGCTTTAGAAATCAGCACATAAACCCTCCCAACTCATTTCTCTTGGTCGGCCAAAGGAAGAAAAGGGAAGAAAAGAAGAAGAACAAAACCCTAGCTAAAAAAGTCAAGGGAAAATCACTAGATTTCAAGGAATCAAGACATCAAAGGTGAAATTTCTTAACTCTAGCTTGTGATCTATCTTTCCTATGCATTCTTTTGCATTTTCCATGGTTGAATCACAAGATATCATGAAGGATTCATGGCTGACCGAATTTAGAGAGAGAAGATTTGATGATTTATTTGGTTAGATTTTGAGATATTTTAGTGTTTTTAGTTAATTTATCATGTTTGGAAGGAAAACAAGTAAAGAAAAATACACATATTCTTCATGGATTCTTCATTGGCCGAATATTCCATGTGGAATATTGATGATGAATTTGATTGAATTTCAAGTGATTTGATTAGGAATGAATGATTTATGGTGTGAGAATCAAGCATGAAAAATTATATTGTTAGTGCACTCACCATGATCAAATTTTTCAAGAGAAAATGTGAGGATGATTTTGCCACATTTCAAGTTATTTAAATTGTGTTTAATGATTTGGAGTATTGGGAGAGAAATGGAGTTATTTGGAGTTAAATTGGACATATTGGCCAATTAATTGGGTGATAGATCAAATTAGGCCAATATCGTTTTATTTAAGTATACAATTGAATTTATGTAGAACACAGTGTTTAGACGATGATCCGAATAATTCGCATTCCATTTCATGCATTCATATAGACCCTAGATTAGTTTTATAACGATTTAGCACCAATGTGGTAAATTGCTTAATTATGCATTATGTCTAGGTGGTGAATCCTCCAATAAAGGTAAAGAAGTTGTACCCGAAGATCGGGACTAGGAGTATTTCGACTCCCGATATTATGAGTAACCTTATTATCGTCTTAATTATCAAAAGTATGTTTTTATCCAATTTTGTAATTTTATGAAAAATGTGTTTAAAGAAATGATTTTATAAATTGTTTTGAAATTTAATGATGACATGGAAATGGAGTAATTGAAGACTACTTGTTGTATTGTAAATTATGTTTTGAATTGAATGGCTTATGATAATGTGGGCATGAATGGCTGGATGGGTATTTGTGTTGAAAATTTATAAACTGTTATTTGCCTTGATAGGCTGGATAATGATAAAATTGTCATGTCATGCTGTTGAATTTTTATTGATTTGGTGGGATATCGATTAGCTTACTGCAGTGGCGAGTTTCTGTGGACCAGCCTATTAGAGGGGCACGGTAAACCCCGTTATATTTTACCTTGGTATGAGAGGCGCGTAGGGTAACTTCTAAGGTAAAGCTTAGAGTTCACTTCACGTCGAACCACCACGTGAGAGTGAATTCAGCCAACGCTAAGGAACGACTATGCTTTTAAACGTAAAAATGTGTTTTGTGCGCATATGACCTTTTAACAGCCTTGGTGGACTCGGTTAAATGCCTCGACCAAGGTATCCTCGAGAATGAGTTTTGGTACAAGCCAAGTTTTCAAGAGATTCATAAGCCTCATTGTATAGTTTGGATGAAATGTAACTGGCTTAGATGATTTGAAATGTGTTTTGATGTTATGAACCATTTTATGATGATCTATTTTAATTGTCTCCATTTACTCAGCTTTAGATATTTTAGATGATATTTGTTTACTCACTGGGATTATATAATCTCATCACCCTCCTTTCCACCCATTTCAGGCTCAGGATAGTTTGTAGATAGCTGATATCATCGAAGGCTACAATTGGCTTTACTTCCTCAAAAATCGTAGGTTCACAGCCTTCACTCACTTTTGTCATTTGGGGGCCCACGTGTCATTGTAAATTTAATTACATACCTTGACTATCTGTATTACAGTATGTATGAATTTTTTTCGCTTTTACACTACAAAAATTCCTTACAGATAACTCTAGAAAAATTATTTTATAAGAAAATGGAGTATTTTATTGAATATTTTTATTATATTCAAATAGTCATAATTTCACTTTAAATGAATATTTTAGACATCTAAAATTATTTTTAATTATGAAATATGTGTTTTGCACTCGTATACTACATTATTAGCTGGTTTCGAAATTTTTGGCGAAAATGACCAAAATACCCACGAGAGACGAAAATTATTTTTTGATTGTTTTGGTTTGGAAATAGGTTATAATCTTTTAAAATATGATATTAGCAACTGTTGCTCGCAAGGGAGGTGAGAAAATTGATATTAAAGCCTTACGAGGTTTCGGTTGGCATTTCGGGTAATGAATGTTTATCGGGACATCGAGGCGGTTGCACAGGCTCAAGGAAAGTACCGGGTCATGACATCCCATTAGTTTTTCAACAACTCTAAGCTCTTTCAAACCCATTTCACCCCAAATCATCATGTTAAAAGATTGAAAGCTTGGTTTTGGGTTTTTCAAACAAAGGTGACATCATTCAACTTTCAAATCTTGATTTATGAATTTTCCAGCACTAAAAATATTAAATTTATGCCCAGATTTTATATTGAATACTAAAGCTCAAAGATTTTATGATTTTCCTTAGCATCAAAGCTCACCTAAGGTAAGGATGGAAGATTTATGGGTTTCTAATCATGGGTTTTAGCTAGAAAATTAGTTTAGCTAAAAACGAGTAATTTCAAAAGTACCTAGAATGATTATTATGAAATTCTTACTCTATGAAACAATTGTAATGAACATTGTGTGATAGGAACATGTGAGAACTCCATGGATTTCGCCGACATGGAGTTGTGATTGGAGCTAGAAATTGAATCTCCAACTAGGTGAGTGGATACACCACTTTCAAATTATTTTGATATGTAAAGCTAACATGATTTCTATGAAGAAAGGTTAATTATGTATGTTGAAATGATATCTCTAAAATGGTTTACTAAAGGATTTGAGTTTCCATAATGAAAATGATTTCTTAAGAAAAGAAATTATTAGCGACTGTGATATGATTGACTCAATGGTTTTTAAAATGTGAATGAACTTACTATGTATGTAAATATTATATTATGTATTAGTTTTCAACAAGGGGGGACAAGCATCTTATGTTTGAAGTCCACTCGATTACTCCGATCTTCAGACTAGTGTGGTTACGAGATATTGTATGCTTATTTATAGATGTTCTAATATGCATGTTTGGTATGATGAATGCCATAAGATTATGTATATGATGCAAATTTCATATACCGTATGAGATGATTAAGTATGCATGATGTATACTATAAGATTATATATATGATGTAAATTTCATAAACCATATGATGTGAATAAGTATGCATGATAAATACCATGAGATAATGTATATGATGTATATTCCATATACTACATGAGAGGGATGAGAAAGCATGATGAATGCCATGAGATTAAGTATATGATGTATTTTCCATATACCTTATGAGATGCGTAAGCTTGTATGTAAAGGACATTCCACATACCTAATGCTACGAGTATGAGAACTCTATGAGTGCAATATATTCCACTCTCACAGGGTGCAAGTGACGACTTCACTCCTATAAAGCATCATAAACGTCCAAGGTGCAATGGGACTGTACATTATCAACCTAAGGCTGATGGGGGACATACCATCACTAAGTATGAGTTTAATGTTAATACAATTATCATAATTCTTATGTTTACAGCATGTTGCATATTAATGTTTTTTAAGCATTGTTCATGATTTGTACTCTATGATGACATGAAAATGTGCTGAATGAAGAAGACTGAGCCTCAAAGAAAGTCCTAAGAGGTAGGGGAACTTAAAGAATGCTAAAAATGGAGCAATTTACCTAGAAATTTGGGATCTGGACTGCAAGTATCGATACGTTCTAAACAAAATGCTTTATGAGGCTTTATATGTGAAATGTATCGATACATTTTACTAATGTATCGATAAATGTATGAAACTATCAATACATTCAAATGTATCGATGCATTTTACTAATGTATCGATAAATGTATGAAAGCATCAATACATTCAAGAATGTATCGATAAATGTATGAAACTATCAATACATTCAAGAATGTATCGATAGCTTTTGTGCAAAATAGGTTGTTTGATTGAATTTGATGAGAATTTCAAGGGTAAAGGATTCCCAAAGGTCTATACTGACATGTTTTCATACGAATACTAATCAAATGTCTTCAAATAGCCTTTTTTTTTATGAATTCTATGATTAAATTGTTTATGAAAGACATGAGATTATGAGTGCATGTTTACGAAATACTCTTATCCTCTAGCTTGTCCCTTTCCCATATCCACTCACAGAGTCTTTGTAACTCACATATTATTTTTCCCATTTATTTTGTTGCAAATCAGTGATAGCATCTAATAGCAGTTAGTGTCACGGATACCAATGTCTGGTTCTCATTCTTTGGCAAGAGCTAACAACCACTTAATGCCTAGAGGGTTGGTCACGTTTTGTTAATGAGTCAGTCTTTTACTTTATTTTTTGTTTACAAACTATAAACATGTTTATGTTAATGTTGCCATGTTGGGCATTCTATATTGATAATGTTATGTTTGAGATTATGATAATGGCTTTAGAGCCTACATGGACACCTGAGGGTGTTGTTGATAACTAATGTTAATGCGTTCTATTATAGTGGCACTTTTTCAAATATATATGTATACCAAATGCTTGAGCTTATACAATTGAGTTGAGAAGTTTCTTAATTGTATAATGAGTTTTATGAATGTATGTATTATGATTACATATGTTAGTGGATGTTATATGATGCTTCCTCATGTGATGATGAATGCTTGATGATGTTATGATAAAAGGTTTGCTTAGGCCTAATGGGTTATGCTCGTCTGGGTCCATGCGCCAGTTATGATTCCTCTAGGAAATGGAATGTGACAACATGTCCAAGATATTTGATGAAAAGATTGAATTACACTAAGATATTGAAAGGCTAGTCAAACCATATTGACTCTCTTGACATTTGGGTGGTCATGATGTATTGTTAGATGCTACTCATGGTCTATAAATACAAATAATTGGATTAATTTGTATTTATTGCCAACATGTTGGGGGCCTAATGGATCACACATAATAAGGTGACAATGTGAAATTTAAATGGGATTTGTACTCAATCAGAAACTTGGAATTTCTAATACGAACTTAATTAAATGGTTATATAAATACAGGGGTTAAATTGTAATTAACCAAAAGTTGGATCAGCAATTTAACCTAACTATAAATACTTAAATTTGGATGCTGCACAATATGAGAAGAATTAAAGGTGAGAAAGATTCGACAAAAAATCGAAAAGCTCCCAAAGCCTAAGAAATGTTTTCTTTTTTTTAGGTAGACTCCAAGAATCCTTTTTCTTTGTCACCTTTTCTACTAAAACCGATCCTTTGAAAGGTGAGATTTATGAAATCTTAGTTACTAGCATCATTTCACGACATACACATAACCCCTACCTTGATGAAGGCTTTTGTCTGTCACCTATGTGGATCACTGTTAGAGGCTAGACACATGGATAACTTTGGTTTGCGACAACCGAGCTTTGGTGTGCAACCAAGAAAAGGGGTCATGACTTGTGATTTATTGAAATCACTACTAAAGGTATGATTCTGATCATTTACTTTTCTGTATGAATGTTAATTCGATCCAATGCCAAAAAAGTGATCCTATCCAGGTTTTGATTTTTAATGTTTATTTTCGTTGCGTTATTCAAATTTAACTCTTAATTTTTTAATTTTGTTCTTGTCTTTGAGCATGGCCAAAACCTAGCATTGGTATCTGAGTCACATTTTATTTTCTTTTGATTGGATGATGCTTTAGTTATTGCTAATACGAAGAAATCAATTTGCCCTAAAACCTTAATTCAAGTCGACATGTATGCTATAATTGTCAAAATTGTTTTGATTAATTTTAACATTCAATTCCAAGAAGTTAATCATGATTTGAAACTTGATTTTAAGTATTTAGATACTGATTTGAATCAAAGTTTTAAAGGTTGAAAGAATCAAGTTCAAAAATTAGAATTGTTTTATGCGAGTTTGAACTTGATATGGTGATATATCATGACCAGAAAAATATGATTTTTCTAGGGTTCATGGAGTTTTTTTTGAGCAACTTCTAGGCCTGAAAATTATGCTAAATTGTTTAGTATATGTTCTGGAAAAATGAGATTATGGCTGTTCTTGAAAAGGTTTCATGAACAACCCTAATTTTTTAGTACATGCATTATCCAAGCATTAGTCTATGAAAGGATTTTTCAGCCAATATTTTGGTAGCCATGAGAGATAGTTAGCCACCACTTTTAGGTTTGAAAAGAGTCCTTATGATATCTCAATTAGTATTGGTTTGGGAAACCTTGACTGATTAGAAAAAAGAAAGAAAAAACCCTTAAATTAAGGAATTTTGATTGTACAAGGAATGTGATTCCTTTAAAGCCGATTTCTGATGGAGATCCAAAGGCTCCATGAAGATGCAAGGAGATTACAAGCAAGCTTGGATAAGACTATGTATGTAATCACCTAGGATTTGAACAACTAATTTCTTTCAATGGCTTAAGGAAATTAGATTAGGTAAGAGTCCACAATCATCCTAGTAGTACACATGTAATAGATTTCTTTTATGCGATATTATAAATGTTATGCATACCAAAATCAATGAGACCTAAATAACAAGATAAAAACAACAAAAAAAGCCTCATTAAAATATTGAGTCACATACATCGCATTATCAACTTGCCTTCCTCCATAGAGCCAGATAACTAGGCAGTCTTTTAATTGAAGGCTTGTTGAGTCACTAAAGGCCAAACTTTTACACGAGTACACTTGAGCTACAGGTGGGTCTTACTCATATACTACTGTGTTGTTTAGATGTGTTACAATTGACCACATGGTATTAAAGGCATAGTTTGGCAAAATGCATATGATGCATTTAGAAAAGAAGTTGTTACCTAACTGATCTGGAAGTTGTATGGAGATGCAATCAATAAACTATGTTATCTACCCAATTAGGTTTATTGTGATTTGTTGAGTCACTCAAGGTTGCAATAAGTTGAAAAACGTCCCAGCCCACTAGAAATGCCTACTAGAGATTTCCCTATAATAGTGAGGGCTATTATTATGAAAAATTAGTGGGAGAGCCAATGCAAGATTTAATACCTCGTCTTAAATTGGTTAATAACATGAAAGACTAATACAAATACTTTTTCTATATTTATAAGTTGTTAGAATGGGTATAATGATAATTGTTACTTTGCTTGGCATACTTGATGCCATCAGCCCAAAATGTTTGCACTAGTATATCACCTTGAGAAAAGTTCTCAATAAATGGTAAGGTGCAATCTTGACAAGTAAAGAGATAACTTTAAATATGATTGAGCTTAACCTTTCTACTGCCAATCCTAAATCCTGGATAATAGATTCAAGATATGGATTACATTCATAAACTAACATAAAGGCTTTAAGGGATTATAGAAGGCTTGGTAAAAATGAGGTAGTCCTAAGAGTTGGCAATGGTGCAAAAATTGCAGTAATTACCGTTGAAACTTGTGATCTCATTTTACCATTGGACTTAGTGCTAGAGTTAAAAGAGTGCTACTGTCAAGACCCAAATTTTGGGCCATGACCGGCGCATGGGCCCAATGGACGTAGTCCACTAAGCCCAAGCAAGCCTATTTATATGACCTATTCTGTAAAACCCGACCCTATTAACACATGTCATGACATACATGCACTGAGTAGCATGTTATTACGCTAGGAAAGCTCCTAAGAATAAACGAAACCCGGTATTGTACCAACAGTACACTTGAGTTGATTTAACCTTGAACTAGTTCAAATAGGAATCGTAGGATGAAATTTAATATTTTATAGTCTAGGAATGACTAAAAATGATTATTCAGAGTTCGAGGGTTCATTTGGGGAAAAATTGAAAATTTTGATGCTCGGGGGCAAAATCATCATTTTGCCACTTAAGATAATAATTTGATCATGGAGTGAAATTTTTGACCAAGATTAACTATTTGGAGTATAATTTAATGATGGGAAGTGAAAATTTTCAATTCTTGTAATTTTTGAAACATAGGGGTAAAACGGTAATTTTGTCACCCCGAGGTAAAACCGTAATTTTCACCACCCAAAACTTGTCAAAATCATAGGATTTATTTATTTTTGGTATGAATAACTATGGTATTTTAAGTGGTGAGAAATTGAGGTTTATAGGATGAAATTTTAAAAACAGGCCAATGGAAAAGTGACACATGGCACTTTTTAATGATTTAATATTATTTTAAAGGAAAATCAGCCCATTTAAACCCAACATCAGGTGATGGTCGGCCATAAGGAGAAAATAAGAGAGAAAATAGAGAGGAAAGGAAGAAAAGAGAAAAACCAAAGGAAAACTAGAAAATTCAAAGGGGAATTCGCGTTTTTCGTCCGTTTACGCGTCTAACGGTAAGATTTTTTGACTTTAGCTTGATTTCTACCTTTCCTATGCCTTTGTTTCCATTTAGCATACTTGAGGAGAGAGATCAAAAAGTGATACCAGGGGGTGGCCGATTTTCAAGGGGAAGGATTTTGAAATTTTTATGTTTTGATTCTTAGTTAAATTGGTAGTTTTAGTTAGTTAAATGTGTATAGAAGTCAAAGTGGGCAAGAAAGCATGAAATTCTCACAATACCCACCCTTGGCCGAATATTCAATGATGTACAATGATGATGAACTGATTTTTATTCTAAGAGAAATGAAGAGAAAATGATGAAAAATGGTTAAATGTGATAGAAACACAAAGTGGAAAATTAACCGAGTTAATGTCCCATTTTTGACCAAATTTTTTCAAGGAGGAAAGTGAGCTGATTTTGGTGATTATAGAGGGTTATTGGCTGATATTTAATGGGTAGAAATGTTGGAGAGAAAATGAGACAATTTAGAGATAAAATGGAGCGCGTTAGCAATTTATCGAGTAAAGTGCCAAAAATAGGTTAATACCGCGTTTAAGCCATTTTAGGCTATTGCATTTCATACCATGCATTAGTATAGGATTTAAGTCAATTATATAGTGATTTAGCATTAATGTGGTGAATTGTGTAATTTTTGCAATGTGTCTAGGAGGAGAGCCTTTCGGTAAAGGCAAGGAAGTCGTACCCGACAAACAGTGATCGGGGCACCTAGAAAGCATTTAATTTATACAAATGGTGAGTAAACCTATTATTATTATAAATTATCTAAAATTTATTTTTTAAATACTCTTCGTGTATTTTATGAAACGAAAATGAGATTAAAATGGGACTTTTGATGTTTTAGAAATAAATGTGACAAATAAATATATTGTGTTGATTATCTGAAATAAGAAACTTTTGATCATGAAATTGAGTAATTGGAGGCTACCAATTGTCTTGAAAAATATATTTTCCTATGAATGGCTTATGATATATGAGTATATGTGGCTATATTTTATAATTGCATTGGGAATTTATGTAAGCTGTCTTTTACTATGCAGGCTGAGTAAATAAATAAAAGCCACGTTATACTGTCAAAATTTTATTAAAATTGGTGGGTTTAGTCACTACAGTGACTGGTTTCCGTGGACTGCCTATTAGAGGGGCACGGTAAACTCAGTTATATAATTACTCCGGTTGTAGAGGCGAGGAGGGTAACTCCCGGGGTAGTATTAGAGCTCACTTCACGTCGAACCCCCACGCGAATGTGTAACTCGACCAACACCAAGGAACGGCTTGTTTTCAAAACTAACATGTGTTTAACATGTAAATATCTTAACAACCTTTGCAGACTTGGTTAGATGCCTTGGCCAAGGTATCCCCGAGGACTAGTTTTTGGCTTGTGCCCTGTTTCTAATAAAAGTCATAAGCCTTAACAACTGTTTTGGTAAATTACAAATATTTTATGGTTTAAGAAATAAATTAAAAACCTTATGAAATGGTTTGTGATTTGTTGTTTAAACTTGCCTCCATTTTACTCGCCTTTAGATATTTATAATAATGTCTGTTTACTCATTGGGATTGCAAAATCTCACCCACCTTCTTTCCAAATATTTTAGGCCTATGGTAGCTTGTAGATACCCAATTTTGTCGAGGATTCCAGTTGACCCCTCTATCTCACAGACAGTAGGTTACTATCACCAACACTTGGTGTATTTACGGGCCACTTGTCATTGTAATTATTATTGTACATTATAACTTTGTAAATTATTGTATGTATGAATTTATTTTACTTCCACGTTACAAAAGATTACTTACAAGTGTTTCTATAAATATTGTTTTATATAAAAATGTTATATTTTAATCAATATTTTGAATAGTAATATTTGTCTATAAATCCTTTTAAAATAAATAAAATAAAATAAAATAATTTTTATCTTTTGATTTACTTGAGCCGAAAATGACTGGTAATTGTTTAAAACGGAATGTTTAACAACGATTGCTCACAGAAAGGGCAAGAAACTTATACGTAAGCCTTGCGGGATTCCGATTGGCATTCCGAATAATGAGTGTCAATCGGGACGTCGCGACGATTGTCATGGGCCCGAGGGAGGTTCCGGGTCGTGACATGTTCACCATTCCATCAAACATTACTAAGTACATTTCATAACTTTGAATCAAAATAATATTAAGAGTTGCCAACTCATAGTGGCATACCAATAAAAATGTACATATATTGTCTAAACGTGCAATTTAATAATTTACATCACTTGTACATATTTACAACAAAATGACCCTTGGTTTCCAGCGGAGTGACCACAATGAAGGTGTAGCTACTGAATGCCATTGATACCTACCAAAGATACGAATCTACGAGGACACCTCGACCTAGCTACCGGCTGCCTCTTGATCTGAAAACATGAAGTTGAAAACGGCGAGTATAAACCCAGTGAGTGAACAAGAAGGGAACAAGCAAACAATAAGGAATGTCTACGAAATCATGATGCATTCATTTTTTTTCAAAACAATGCAATTTGTTTTAGTTCTTATTAAAACCCTTCATGTAAACCCCACATGAGTAAATCACTTTATGAAAAGGGTTCATGCTCAACAAAGGATTTGGAGAGTGAAAACTTTAATAGCATTCATCCAAATTAAGTCAAATAAACGACGGGTCCTCACTGCAGCGAAAAGGCATTCTCGCTACAGCGAAGTTAGGATTCAAGTTATTAGCCGAATGAGGGTTTCTCACCAAACCTCCTCATTTCAAACTTAACTAATTAATTTCTTAATGTTAGAAGTCCATGCTCAACTATGGTACCAAAGAAGTGGAAAATAGGACAGCAACCGAACAAAATAAGGAGCAAAACAGAAAGTTTTTCGCTACAGCGAAATGGTACAGTAACGTTCTCACTGTAGCGAGATTTCAGCCAGCGTTACCCCTTCAAACCTAAGAGTTTCTCTCTGCAGCGAGAATCAGAGCACCAAAAAAAAAGTTTCCATTCCCCTCAAGAAAAAGCCATCCTGCTGAAATAACAAAATCAACATGAAACACATAAAGATTTCCAAAGTTCAACATGCCAACTTCATATGCATTTCAACCATAAACCATATTTATGAGTTTTCATTCTTTAAACATATATACATTTACATACATGGATAAATACCATATCACAATCATCTTATCCAGCTCATGTGCATCCCCCTACATCGTGCACATAACCCGAGTCATCGTGTGCATCCCCCCACATTGTGCACATTAGTGCCATTGTGTGCATCCCCCCACATCGTGCACACGGGCACTTTCATCATCCAACACCCTCACCACTGTCACCACCGGCATGTGCAACCCCCCACATCGTGCATACGCACGATTATCATTATCACACCATGTCAGCCATCAATGCACAACATACATGTATATCAACACAATGACATTGAACAAGAATCCATAACAGCCACATTCCATATATAAAGACAATAATCAAAAGCTTGTTCCCAAGGTACCCATTTTTTTAGAAAGTTGAATAAACTCATTCAAAGGCATTGTACAAAGACATTCACATTCCCAAAACAAATTTAAAATGCAAGTTCACTCATCGGTATCTTGTTGAACCTTTAGTCGACTCTACTTCTCTAATTGTCCAAATGGGGCGATGGGGCTTCGTTGGAATCTATTATCACATTAGCATCACCATTAATTCAAGCCACATACTTACAAATTCTAAAAGCTTTCTCTTAGCTAGCTTTCAAATTGCCATTTAAGTGGCTATCTAAGTTCACTATCTTAATCATTTTAAAGTGAATGAACAACCCCAATTCTAAACACTAATCATTTTCAACATTAAAACTCAATTCTAGTGTACTACTCACCTTGGTAGCTTGTATTTGAAATTCTGCCCAAAAACTTTCAAGCTATTATCAAAGCTTCCTCTTTCTCTCTCTAGAACACCTAACTAGTGAGAGAGAGTATGGAAACAAGGTTTTTCAAGGGTTTTAAAGTGAGAGAGTGGAAGAGCACAAGGGTTTATGAAAAGAGTGCACCAAGGCATGAAAAGTGGAGCTATTTTAAGGGAGGTTATGGAGCTTTCATATCAAGCTTTCATGGAGGACGAAAGCAACGTGAGATGAAAGGAAGAAAAAGGAGAAAAGCTGCTAGAGAATGAAAAAGGTGCTGGAAGAACAAGATATTTATAGCCCATGCTTATCCATTTCACTTAAATTATGAAAATGCCCCTCCACAAATTAGCTTGTTCTCTTCCAATCCTTTATGCAATCTTTTACTCTTTTGACACTAGGAAAAGGTCCATAATGGTTTAGAAATGCTCGGGTTCATGAAAACTTAAAAATTTTGACCCAAGGTGAAAAATGACCATTTTGCCCCTACCGTGGAAATCATCATCATTTTCATTTCCTTCGTCATTTTACCCATATTTTCATCATTCATTTATGCCTTAGGCCTACTTAGGCCATAATATTGTTTAAAATCTTACTTTTAGGGGCTTACTAAGGAAATGACGAAATTACCCTTGATTAAGGATGTAGCATCTGGTTCTAGCTACGAGTCTATAAAGGTCAAGGTCTCACATTCTCCCCCACTTAAAGAAATTTGATCCCTGAATTTAAATTCAACTATAAGGTCATGTATCTCTAAGCATCAAAGAGGTGGGGATACTTTGCTCGCATTTCCTGCTCGGCTTCCCACGTTACTTCTTCACTGGTGTGGTTTCGCCACAACACTTTCATTGGGGCTACATCCTTTGAACGGAGCTTTTTGACTTGCTTATCAAGGATAGCCACTAGTTGTTCTTTATAGGTTAGATCATCTGGCAACTAGATAGTTTCATACCGTATTACATGAGATGGATCGAGGTTATATTTCCTAAGCATTGACACATGGAATACGAGGTGAATATTCGAGAGGTCTAGTGGTAACGCCAAAACAATAAGCCACCGGTCCAACCCTTTCTAAGATCTCGAAGGGTCCCATATACTGAGGGCTTAATTTTTCTTTTTTTCCAAACCTCATTACCCCTTTAGTTGGTGAACCTTCAGGAATACGTGATCTCCCACTTGAAACTCTAAGTCTCTCCGTCTATTATTAGCATATGACTTCTGTCTACTTTGTGCTGACAACATCCTCTGCTGAATCATATGTATCTTCTCAGTGGTGTCCTTGTCACGACCCAAATTCCTAGCCATGATCGACACATGGGCCCAATGGACATAGCCCATTAAGCCCAAGCAAGCATATTTACATGATATGTTCATTACTCCATCAAAATTACTGAAGTCATATTTCATAACTTTGAATCAAAATAATACTAAACATTGCCAAGTCATAGTGGCATATCGATCAAGTATATATATATATATATATATACATTGTCTATAACATGTATCTTAATAATTTACATCAGGGTTGTCTATAAATCACAAAAAGAAGACTCGATTTCCAACAGAGTAACCATAGTGAAGGTGCAGCTACTGAATGCCATTGATATCTACCAAAAGATGGATACAAGTCTACGAAGACGCCTCGTCCTAGTTACCGGCTGCCTCTTGATCTGAAAATATGAAGTTGAAAATGGTGAGTATAAACCCAGTGAGTGAACAAGAAAGGGAACAAGTAAACATTAAGGAATGTTTAACGAAATCATGATGCATTCATTTTTCAAAACAATGCAATTTGTTTTAGTTCTTATTAAAACTCCTCATGTAAACCCCACATGAGTAAATCACTTTATGAAAAGGGTCCATGCTCAACAAAGGATTTGGAGAGTGAAAACTTTAATAGCATTCATGCGAATCAGGTTAAATAAACGACAGGTCCTCACTGCAGCAAGAATGAATTTTTACTGCAACGGCACTTGACTTAAATTATAAATTAGCCGAGGGTTTCTTAACTGGCCGAGGGTTTCTCACCAAACCTCCTCATTTTCAACTTAATTCATTTATTCCTTATTGTGGAAGTCCATGTTCAACTATGGTATCAAAGAAATAGAAAATAGGGTAGCAACCAAACCAAATGAGGAGCAAAATAGAAAGTTTTTCGCTGCAGCAAGATTGAATCTCGCTGCAACGAAATTTTTGGTCACAAACAGAAAGTTTCTCGCTGCAGCAAGATTTTCGACCAGCTTACCCATCTAACCCGAGAGTTTCTCGCTGCAGTGAGATTGAATCTGTAGCTTCTCATGCATTCCCCACTAATTTCATCATCATGCACACTCTCCTATCGTCATCAGCTCATGTGCACTCCCCACTAGCACATGGTTGGGTCATCATCAGCTTATGTGCACTCCCACTCGCACATAGCTGGGTCATCATCGGCTTATGTACACTCCTACTCACACATAGCCGGGTCCACATCAACATACAAAGAAGCACCCAATGCATATCATGTATATTATCATATTGTGATCACACATAAACCATTATATAGCACATTTTCACAATATAAAATCACTTCACCAAAGGCTTGTTCCCAAGGTACATTTTCAAAGGAAAACTAGATAAAATCTTTCAAATGTTTATACAATTAGATTCACATTCCCAAAACAAATTTTGAAATGCAAGTCCATTCACCGGTATGTTGTTGGGCCTTTAATCGACTCTAACTTCCCTAATGGTCCAAATGGGGTGATAGAGCTTCGTTGGAACCTACCATTACATTAGCATCACCATTATGTCAATTTACATACTTATAGATTCTAAAAGTTATTTCTTGGCTAGCTTCCAATTACCATTTAAATTGCTATCTATATTCACTACCTTAACCACTCTAAAATGAATAAACATCCTACTATAAAACATTCACAAGCCTAATCATTAGCCACCGTCAACATTTAAAATCAACTTTAATTTACTACTCACCTTGATAGCCTTGAAATTTTGAAATTCTTTCCAATAGTTTTCTAAGCTATTATAGGGGCTTTCTTTCTCTTTCTCTCTCTAAATACCTAGCTAGTGAGAGAAAGTATTGAAGTGAGATTTTTCAAGGGTTTTAAAGTGAGAAAGTGAAAGAGTACAAGGGTTCTAGTCAAAAGGGCATAAAGGTGTGAAAAATAGAGCTAGAAAGAAAAAGTTATGAAAGTTTCATATCAAGCTTCCATGGAGGATGGAAGCAACGTGAGATGGAAGAAGAAGAAGGAGAAAAAGCTACTGGAGAATGAAGAAGCTGCTAGAAGAAAAAGATATTTATAGCTCAAGCTTATCCATTCCACTTGAAATTACGAAAATGCCCCTCCACAAATTAGTTTGTTCTCTTCCAATCCTTTATGCAATCTTTTACTCTTTTGACACTGAGACAAGGTCTATAATGGTCTAGAAATGCTCAGGTTCATGAAAACTTAAAAATTTGTTTACTAGAGGTGAAAAATGACCATTTTGCCCTTATTATGAAAATTATTGAATCTTCTAGTTTTCTTCGTGTTTTCATCATTACACATCATTTATGAAGTCTTATGCCTATTTCGACCTTAAAATATAATAAAAATTTCTTCTGGGAGCTTATTAAAGGAAATGACGAAACTACCCCTAGCTTGTGTTATGGCGTCTATGCCTAGTTACAAGCCTATAGAGGTTGAGGTCTCACAGTCCTACACCAACTCAGGCCCCAAAAGTTTCCTTTCTCCCACCTTTACCCATCCAATGGGTGACCTGCACCTTCGTCCATATCATGCCTCAAATGATGCCATATGGATTCTAGTTTGGAAACTATTATTGTAGGCAAACTCCACTAATGGTAGATATTGATCCCACCTGACCCCAAGGTCTATCACACAGGCCCTCAACATATCTTCCAATGTTTGTATCGTCCATTCAGACTGTCCATCAGTCTGTGGGTGGAATGCCGTACTAAAATCCAACTTAGTGCCCAATGCTTCCTACAACTTTTCCCAGAACCTACTAGTGAACTGTGCTCCTCTATCAGATACTATAGAAATGGGAATACCATGCAGTCATACTATCTCATCCACATAAACTCGAGAATACTAGGCATCCCCTTAAGTAGTCTTAACCGAAAAAAAATGGGCTGACTTCGTTAACCGATCTACTATGATCCAAATTGAGTCATAGCCCCCACTAGTTCGAGGCAAGCCCATTACGAAATCCATTGCAATATGCTCCCACTTCCATTTGGGCACTAGTAATGGCTATAGTAGCCCTGTAGGCTTTTGATGCTCGGCCTTAACCTGTTGACAAACTAGGCATTTA
Source organism: Theobroma cacao (assembly GCF_000208745.1). NCBI lineage: Eukaryota > Viridiplantae > Streptophyta > Magnoliopsida > Malvales > Malvaceae > Theobroma > Theobroma cacao. Next base: position 10,849,447 of record NC_030852.1, read on the forward strand.
GAGACAAACTCAGCTACATCTTTCTTGAGTCCTTCCCACCAATACACCTCCTTCAAATCTTGATACATCTTTGTAGCCCCTAAATGTACCACATAAGCTTCCATGTGCGCTTCCTCCAATATTTCTCTCCTCAATTCATCACTATCGGGCACATAAAGTCTAGTTCCATACCTCAACACTCCATCTGTGCCCTTAGTAAACATTTTCCCTTTCCTTCCTTGAAGGTCCTCTCAAGCCTTAGCTACAAACTCATCTTTACTTTTTGCTTCTTTAATCCGATCCATTAAGATAAGCCTCACTCTAAAATGTGCTAGCAATGCATTTGCCTCTGAAACTTCCAAATGCACACGCACGGTTATCATTATCACACCATGTCAGCCATCAATGCACAACATACATGTATATCAACACAATGACATAGAACAAGAATCCATAACAGCCACATGTCATATATAAAGACAATAATCAAAAGTTTGTTCCCAAAGTGCCCATTTTCTTAGAAAAGTTGAATAAACTCATTCAAAGGCATTGTACAAAGACATTCACATTCCCAAAATAGTTTTGAAATGCAAGTTCACTCACCAGTATCTTGTTAAACCTTTAGGCGACTCTACTTCTCTAATTATCCAAATGGGGCGATGAGGCTTCGTTGGAACCTATTATCACATTAGCATCACTATTAATTCAAGCCACATACTTACAAATTCTAAAAGCTTTCTCTTAGCTAGCTTTCAAATTGCCATTTAAGTGGCTATCTAAGTTCATTATCTTAATCACTTTAAAGTGAATGAACAACCCCAACTACCAAATCACCCCCAAGTCTAAACACTAATCATTTTCAACATTAAAACTCAATTCTAGTGTACTACTCACCTTGGTAGCTTCTATTTGAAATTCTTCCCAAAAACTTTTAAGCTATTATCAAAGCTTCCTTTTTCTCTCTCTAGAACACCTAACTAGTGAGAGAGAGTATGGAAATAAGGTTTTTCAAGGGTTTTAAAGTGAGAGAGTGGAAGAGCACAAGGGTTTATGAAAGGAGTGCACCAAAGCATGAAAAGTGGAGTTATTTTAAGGGAGGTTATGGAGCTTTCATATCAAGCTTTCATGGAAGATGAAAGCAACATAAGATGAGAGGAAGAAGAAGGAGAAAAGCTACTGGAGAATGAAGAAGCTGTTGAAAGAACAAGATATTTATAGCCCATGCTTATCCACTTCACTTAAATTATGAAAATGCCTCTCAACAAATTAGCTTGTTCTCTTCCAATCCTTTATGCAATCTTTTACTATTTTGACATTGGGACAAGGTCCATAATGGTCTAGAAATGCTCGGGTTCATGAAAACTTAAAAATTTTGACCCGAGGTGAAAAATGACCATTTTGCCCCTACTGTAAAAATCATCATCATTTTCTTTTCCTTCGTCATTTTACCCATATTTTCATCATTCATTTATTCTTTAGGCCTACATAGGCCATAATATTGTTTAAAATCTTAATTTTAGGGGCTTACTAAGGAAATGACGAAATTACCCCTGATCAAGGATGTCGCTTCTACTTCTATCTACGAGTCTATAAAGGTCAAGGTCTCACAGCCACTATGTACCAGCCTTAACTAGAAACATCATTTCGATTTCATACCTAGCTAAGAATGGTGATTTCAAATTTAGTATGAAAGGCAATTGTTACACTATCACTCTAAATGTTATCTTTTATGGATCTACAACATGTCATGAAGGACTATATGTTATGGATCTTGATAGCCCAATGCTCAATATAGATGTCAAGAAAGCTAGAAAAGATAATCCAAGTCAAACCTACATCTGGCATTGTAGACTTGGTCATATCAATGAGGCAAGGATAGCCAAGTTATATAAACAGGGTAATCTAGATCCATTTGATTATCAATCATATGGAACTTGTGAATGTTGACTCCTTAGTAAGATGACTAAAAGTCCCTTTATTGGAAAGGGTGAAAGAGTAGGTGTGCTCCTTGGGCTAATGCATTCAAATGTATGTGGACCCTTAAACACACCAGCCAGAGGAGGTTATTTGTATTTCATTACATTTACAGATGACCAATCTAGATTTGGTTATGTGTACTTAATGAAGTACAAGTCTGAAGCTTTTGAAAAGTTCAAAGAGTTTAGGGTTAAGTTTGAGAAACAAACTAGGAAGAGTATTCTTACTCTTAGATTGGATCGAGGAGGAGAATATTTTAGCTAGGAGTTTTTGGATTATCCAACGGAACAAAGGATTTTATCATAATGGACTCTACCTAGAACTCCATAACAAATGGAGTGGCTAAGATGAGAAACCGAGTCCTATTAGACATGGTTCGTTCCATGATGAGTAAGCCAGACCTTTCGATATCCTTTTGGGGATATGCCTTAAAGATTACTGCTTACCTTCTTAACAAGGTTCCAACCAAATCGGTTGATAAGACACCATATGAGATGTGGTATAGCAAAAAGCCAAACTAGTCTACACAAGGATTTGGGGATGTACGGCTTATGTGAAGCGTGCATCGTCTTATAAGCTTGAAGCTACATCAGACAAATGCAAGTTTGAAAAGAATTCTAAACAAACTATAGGATACTATTTTTACAATCCCACTAAGCAAAAGATGTTTGTCTCAAAACATGCCACCTTATTGGAGAAAGATTTTCTACTTGAAGAGACTAGTGGGAGTAAGATAATTCTTGAAGAGGTTCAAGAACCACAAATTGACATCCCTATGGAAATGAGTCGACGGTTGAAGCATTGGATGCTCAAACTAGTGCTCAAGAAACTCAAGCGCTCCATAGATCTACAAGACAGAGACAACCTCTAGAGAGATATAGATTTATGTTGGAAAAAGATCCTTTGCAATTGACTAAGAGCCTCCTACTTATGAAGAAGCAATATCTAATATTGATTCTAATATGTAGTTGGAGGCCATGAAATCTGAGATGGATGCCATGCATGTTAACCAAGTGTGGACTTTGGTTGATGCACCTGAAAGGGTAAATCCCATAAGATGCAAATAGGTCTTTAAGAGAAAGATTAACATGGATGGTAATGTACAAACATACAAGCCTAGGTTGGTTGCTAAAGGTTACAACCAAGTTAAAAGAATCGATTATGAAGAAACCTTTTGTCACGACCTGATTTTCAAGCCATGACCGGCACATGGACTCGATGGACGTAGTCCACTAAGCCCAAGCAAGCCTATTTACGTAATCTTGCTCGTCATCCCATCAATTATTCTAAAAGCTACATCTCACAATGCCACCCTTCAAGTACTTTACTAATAAGCTATAGCAATCAAAACTGCATTTATATTAACCCATAATAATTTAACCATTGCCATTCATGGTGGCTTACCAAATCAAATATACATATATGGTCTAAGGCATGCATCTTAGTATTTTACATCACATGTACATATTTACAAATAAAAATGACTGTGGGCTTCCAGCGAAGTGACCAAGGTGAAGGGATAGCTACTAAATGCCAACATACATACCGATAAAACGAAACTACGTGAACACCTCAACCAAGGTTCCAACTGCTTCTTGATCTGAATACATGAAGTTGAAAACAATGAATACAAACTCAATGAGTGAACAAAAGAAGGGAACAAGCAACAATAAGGAAAGTTGATAATGATGATGCACTTATTTGAAAACAATGCAACTTAGTTCAAGTTCTTATTAAAATCCCTCCATTAAACCCCTGGTTATTAAATTCTTTAATCATGGAGGAACCATATTTAGCATGAAATTTGAAAGAGAGGAAATTTCCAGCAAACATCTCATCTCACCCAACTCATGTGCATCCCATCACATCATGCACATAGCCAGATGTACCATCTCACCCAACGCATGTGCATCCCACCACATCTTGCACATAGCCAGACATCCCATCTCACCCAACTCATGTGCATCCCACCACATCGTGCACATAGCCGGACATCCCATCTCACCCAGCTCATGTGCATCCCACCACATCGTGCACATAGCCAAACAATATCACCATCCATCTCCCTCACCACCGTCATCACCGGCAGATGCACACTCACCCCGCACATGCACGATTGCATTTGTCACACAATGGTACCATTTATGACATAGTATACATATATATATATATATATCAACATCATACAAAAACATATGGATTCATCCTTTTACACATTTCACAACATCAAAAATTTTATCAAGGGCTTGTTCCCAGACAATTTTAAAGCAAAAATCGATAAAATTCCCAAATGATTCATTGAAACACGTAAACATTTCTCTAAAATATTTTGAAATGCAAGTTCACTCACCAACCTTTATTGATGTTTTAGTGGGCTTTAACTTTGACTAATGTTCCGAATGGAGGTGTGGGATTTTGTTGGAACCTATTATACACAACAACATCACAATCAACTCAACTTGGCATTAATACCATTCCAAAGCTATTTTCTAAATCGGGTTCCACTAGTCATCCCTAGCTATTTTCCAACTACCATTAAATGACTATCTATTTTCACTATTCTAATCACACTAAAATGAATAAACCACCTCAACTATAAAACACTCACAAATCTAGCCACTAGCCATTCTCAACAACTTAAAAAAAATCAACTCAATTTCATTACTTACCTTTGTAGCTTTGTAGTTGAATTCCCTTTCAAAAGCTTTCAATTTCTTGTGAAAAATCTCTTTTTCTCTCTCTAAAATGTCCAACTAGTGAGAGAAAGTATTAAGGAAAGGCTTTTAAGGGTTTGTTTAAGGTCAGGGAGTAAAAGAGTATGAAAAACCCTACAACAGGGTGTGTAAAGCACAAAAATTGAGGTTAGTTTGGGAGAGTAATGGAAGCTTAAGAGAAGCTTTCATGGAAGAGGAGAAAAACGTGAGATGGGAGGAAGAAGAAGAAGAAGTTACTGGAGAATTATGGAAGCTACTAGAATAGATGAGATCTTTATAGTTAAAGCTTATCTAATTTCTCATGCACTTACAATAATGCCCTTAACAAGGCCATTTATCTTCGTCCTTTTCTTGTGCAATCTTTTTATTCTTTTGACACTAGGAAAAGGTCCAAAATCCTTTGAAAGAGGTCCCTTAAGTAGCCCCTAAGAGTCCTAGCTTCAAAAATTCCCTAAACTTGTTATTTGTGGAAATTACGGTGAGGGCCGCGGCTTTCAATTTCTAGCACTGCGGTGCTCAAATGTTCTGTCCAAATTTGTTCTTTTGGCACAGTACGTTCACTTTGACAAGAATTTTGACCACCTTCCCTTTAAAACAGGGCAAAGTGGTAAACATCAAAGTTGTATCCCTGCCTCTTAGCTTTCTAATGGTTTAAAAATAATGTTATTTGAACTTTTGTAGTGGGAGATATGCTTGGAAAACCAAAACATATGCAAATAGAGCAACAGCCCACTATGCACCTTTCTTCACCAATTAAAACTATATTTGAATCCTACTCCTATAATGACATAAAATAATTATAAGTAATGTAAAACTAGCATCATTAGCTCAAATTAAATCTTTAAACATAAGTTCCACCTTGAGTTATGCATCTATAAAGGTAAAGGTTTCACACCTTCTCACTTGTAGCAATGAATAAATTCTTTCATATTTTACTTGCTATTGCTGCATATCATGTCTTTGAGATATGACAAATGGATGTAAAAACAGCATTCCCTAATAGGAATTTACAAGAAGAAGTGTATATGACACAGCCTAAAGGTTTTACATCCAAGGAAAATCAGCATAAAATATGCAAACTCCAAAAGTCCATTTACAGGCTAAAGCAATCATCTAAGAGATGGAACATTAGATTTGATGAAACTATTGAAAAATATGATTTCATCAAGAATCCTGATGATCCATGTGTTTACAAGAGGATGAATGGACAAGCAGTTGTATTCTTAGTACTTTATGTTGATGACATAATGATATACAGATGCTGTAGATTGTCAAGATCTAGCTATTCAAATAATTCTCCATGAAGGATTTGAGAAAAGATACTTATATTTTGGGAATAAAGATCTATAGAGATATATTAAATAGGCTGTTAGGATTATCCCAATCCACTTATATAGCTAAGGTGCTAAAAAGGTTTAGCATGACTAAATCCAAGAGGGGAAACTTACCTATGTCACATTTTTTGTCCTATTAGAGTGCTAAGGGGGGTGAATAGCGCTAAAAAATTTTTAGAATTATCCCTTTTAAAATGATAAAGCTTTTAACATATTAAAGAAAAATAGATATGAAGCATGTTGTAACTAAAAGACACCAAGCAAAGAAAGGTAGAGAGAAGTGGACAATGCAAAGCTATTTATAGTGGTTTGGTACCCTTGACCTACATCCACTACCTTGATCTCCCAATTAAGGATTTTCAATCCCAACCTCACTATACTAGTGGAATTAATAGCTTCCACCAAGCTTTTACTAGGTGAGCTTCTAACCCAAGCTCTAATCCCTCACAACAAACTTTAGCGTGCTTCTTGCACTCTAATTTTCTAAGAAAGATGAGAAAAGTAAGTATAACTATGACACTTTACAAATTTGGAAATATTACAACAAAGCTCAAACACTTTTTCTTGTTTTAGAATGAAGAACAAGTGTTTTTGGTGAAGAAAGTTTGACTTTTTGCTCAAAATGGCTTTTTCTTTTATCCAATCTCCCTTCTTTGACCGTTGGAGCTTCCTTTTATACTTGGAGAGTCAGGTTTTTCTGTTGGATATTGTTTCTAGCTGTTAAAAACAACTATGATGCACTTCTAGCCGTTATTTTGTCCTCTAGTTTTAAATTCAGAAAGGTAGATAGATTTCAACTAACCGGTTACAAGTAGCTCTAATCAATTACAGCTTCTCTACCTTGCACTGTCTTACTATTATGTTCTCTACTCTAATCGATTAAGAGTTCTCTATCTTCATACTTCTCTTCTTCAGCAAACTTCCTCTAATTGGTATGGTAGGCTTTAACCGATTACAAACTTTCTGTTTTCACTTCTCTACGCAGCAATCTTCCTCTAATTGGTTAGCTCTTCCCTTAATTGATTAAAGCTTTACATCCTTCAACCTTAACTAATTAAAATCAGCTTTAATCGACTAAAAGATCTTCGAATTTTGAACTTCTCTTTTTTAGCTCCCTTCAATAGTCAACTATATTTTCAAACTTGGATTTTGGCACTTGAAGATACTAGGACCTTATGCTCTAACCGATTAACTAGACCTCTTAACCGATTAGCATATTCTGTTTTGCTTCAGCTTATCACATAGCCATGCCTTAACTGATTAAGGTCCCTTAATAATCAATTACTAAGGTTCTATTTTTGTTTGTTACTTGCTCTTTCCCTCTTAACTGATTAACTCTTCATTAAATTTGGCAAGCTCTTTGACTTGCTTTTAATTACAACTTTGTTAGAGGTATTAAAATAAATCCTGCACACTTAAATAACAAGATTAGACATTAATGAATAAGGAATGTTTTGTTATCATCAAAAACATATGGAGTCAACATTCTCCCCTTTTTTTGATGATGGCAAAACACTCCTAATTTAAGAGTGTAATGTCTATATATATAAAAGGAATTTATGTGGAAATTTAGGACTACTCTGCCTTAGTATGTGTTCCCCCTAAATGTGTGCACAAATAAAAATATCAATATACAAGTGTGAAAAGGAAAAGCATATAAGCATTCAACCATGACCACATAAGGATAAACACAATTCTAATAAAAAACATTAAGGATTCGCTGTAGTTCATAGCTTAGCATGAAACATTGTCACGACCCGGAACCTCCCTCAAGCCCATGACAACTGTCGCGACGTCCCGATTAACACTCATTACCCGAAATGCCAATCAGAACCTCGCAAGGCTTACATATCAGTTTCTTGCTTTTCTTGTGAGCAATCGTTTTTAAATATTCCGTTTTAAACAATTACCAGTCGTTTTTGGCTCAAGTAAATCAAAAGACAAAAATATATTATTTTTTTTATATAAAACAATATAAAATAGAAACACGTGTAAATAATCTTTTGTAACGTGAAAGTAAAATAAATTCATACATACAAAAATTTACAAAGTTATAATGTACAATAATAATTACAATGACAAGTGGCCCAAAATACACCCAGTGTTGGTGCTAGTAACCTACTGTCTGTGAGATAGAGGGGTCAACTGGAATCCTCGACAAAATCGGGTATCTACAAGCTACCACAGGCCTGAAATATTTGGAAAGGAGGTGGGTGAGATTTTGCAATCCCAATGAGTAAACAGACATTATCATAAATATCTAAAGGCGAGTAAAATGGAGGCAAGTTTAAACAACAAATCACAAACCATTTCATAAGGTTTTCAATTTATTTCTTAAACCATAAAATATTTGTAATTTACCAAAACAGTTGTTAAGGCTTATGTCTTTTATTAAAACAAGGCTCAAGCCAAAACTAATCCTCGGGGATACCTTGGCCGAGGCATCTAACCGAGTCCGCCAAGGGTGTTAAAATATTCACACGTGAAACACATTTTTATTTTTAAAACCAGCCGTTCCTTGGCGTTGGCCGAGTTACACATTCACGTGGGGGTTCGACGTGAAGTGAGCTCTAATACTACCCCGGGAGTTACCCTCCTCGCCTCTACAACCGGAGTAACTATATAACTGGGTTTACCGTGCCCCTCTAATAGGCAGTCCACGGAAACCCGTCACTGCAGTGACTAACCCACCAATTTTAATAAAATTTCGACAGTATAACGTGGCTTTTATTTATTTATCCAGCCTGCATAGTAAAACAACTTACATAAATTTCCCAATGCATTCACAAAATATAGCCACATATACTCATTTCTCATAAGCCATTCCTAGGAAAATATATATTTTTCAAGTCAATTTGTAGCCTCCAATTACTCAATTTCATAATCAATACAATATATTTTTATTTGTCACATTTATTCCTAAAACATCAAAAATCCCGTTTTAATCTCGTTCTCATTTCATAAAATACATAAAGGGCATTTAAAATAAACTCTAGATAATTTACAATAATAATAAGTTTACTCACCGTTTGTACAAACTAAAAGCTTTCTAAGCGCCCCGATCACTACTCGTCGGGTACGACTTCTTTGCCTTTTCCGGAAGGCTCTCCTCCTAGACACATTACAAAAATTTACACAATTCATCACATTGATGCTAAATCACTATATAATTAACTTAAATCCTATACTAATGCATGGTATGAAATGCAATAGCCTAAAACGGCTTAAACGCGGTATTAACCTATTTTTGGCACTTTGCCCGATAAATTGCTAACGCGCTCCATTTTAGCTCTAAATCATCCCATTCTCTCTCCAACATTTCTAACCATTAAATATCAGCCAATAACCTTCTAAAAACAACAAAATCAGCTCACTCCCTTCCTTGGAAAATTCGGCCAAAAATGGGACATTAACTCGGTTAATTTTCTACTTTGTTTTTCTATCACGTTTAATCGTTTTTCATCATTTTCTCTTCATTTCCCTTAGAATAAAATCAATTCATCATCATTGTACAGCATTGAGCATCCAGCCAAGAGTGGGTATTGTGAAAATTTAATGATTTCTTGCCCAATTTAATTTCTAAACACATTTAACTAACTAAAACTATCAATTTAACTAAAAATCAAAACCTAAAAATTTCAATTTCTCTCCCCTAGAATTTCGTCCAGCCCTTGATATCACTTTTTGATCTCTCTCCTCAAGCATGCTAAATGGAAACAAAGGCATAAGAAAGGTAGAAATCAAGCTAAAGTCAAAAAATCTTACCGTTAGACGCGTAAACAGTCGAAAAATGCGATTTCCTTTTTGAATTTTCTAGTTTTCCTTTGGTTTTTCTCTTTTCTTCCTTTCCTCTCTATTTTCTCTCTTGTTCTCTCCTTATGGCCGGCCATCACTTAATATGGGGTTTAAATGGGTTGACTTTTCATTAAAATAATATTAAATCATTAAAAAAATGCCATATGTCACTTTCCCGTTGGCCCTTTTTTAAAATTTTATCTTTTAAGCTTAACGTTTTCACAACTTACAATACCATAGTTATTCATACTATAAATAAATAAATCCTATGATTTTGACAAGTTTTGGGTGGTGAAAATTATGGTTTTTACCCCAAAACGATAAAATTATCGTTTTACCCCTATGTTCCAAAAATTACCGAAATTGAAAATTTTCACTTCCTATCATTAAATTATACTCCAAATAGTTAATCTTGGTCAAAAATTTCACTCCATGATCAGATTATTATCTTAGGTGGCAAAATAACGATTTTGCCCTTTAACATCAAAATTTTCAATTTTACCCCAAATGAACCCTCGAACTCTGAACAATCATTTTTAGTCATTTTTTGACTGTAAAATATTAAATTTCATCCTACGATTCCTATTTGAACTAGTTCGAGGTTAAATCAACTCAAGTGTACGGTTAGGTATAATACCGGGTGTCGTCTATTCTTAGGACTTTCCTAGCATAATAACATGCTACTCAATGCATGTATGTCATGACATGTGTTTATAGGGTCGGGTTTTACAAACATTGTTCAAAACACACCAGAAAACATACCAAGATGAAGACAATAAAAGCATATATTAAAGACTGAGTTCATCATTCCTATTAGCTCTACTTTCTAATCCCATTTTCTTGTCTTCTCATTTTTCTCCCCCTTTTTGGCATCATCTAAAAGGGTTCTAATCTGAATTAGATGAAGGTGAGAATTCATCAGTACCGAAATGAACATTGAGAGGTTTGGGAGAGGAGTGGGATGGAGAGTCTATTGAAATGGACTGAGGGGCTGCAGATTTAGAGGACTTTTGAGTGAAGGTCAATGCCAGTCTGGCAAACTCTCTTATTTTGAAGGTTTTAGTCTTAGTGGCCATAGTTTTTCTTCCCTTTCTTGCAATTTGCTTTACGAAAAGAGCAGTATCAACAGCTTTACCCTTGTCTAAATTGGCTTCTCTTGTAGTTTGTTTTGTCTCTCGTGGAGCAGACTAAACTTTTTGATGCAACTCTGCTTGCTGTTGTGCCTGGTTAGCTCTAACCTCCTTAAGAATATCTTTGATAAAGTTAGAGACTAGTATTTCTACAAATTCTCCAAGAAAACTTGCAGCACCTTTTTTAGTAGCTAAGTGTTCTTTTTCCACTTGGGTTATTTCTCCATTTCTTTTTCTTCCTCATTCTCTTTTGTGGTAGGTTCTTTCTCCATTTCTCTTTCTTCCTCATTCTCTTTTGTGATAGGTTCTTTCTCCATTTTTCTTTCTTCCTCATTCTCTTCTATGGTTGGTTCTTTTTCCATTTTTCTTTCTTTCTCATTTTTTTCTATGGTTGGTCTCTTTTCCTTTTCATGTTCTTCTTGTTCAGCATTCTCTTCAGGTATTTCTCATCTAATTTCCTCTTCATGATCAAAAACAGCATCCTCAAACAATTCTGTAGCTGTTCTCTCACTGAATTGACTTGCAGCAGTGGTTGGGGCTTCAGGAGATTTTGTTTCCTTGGTTGGATGAAATAGGGCTTCAAGCTGTTGGAGTTTTTCTTCAATTTTTACAATCTTCTCAGTCTAATCAGTCAACTTCCCATCGTTTGTGATGAGGAGATTAAACATCATGTCATTTTGAGGAGAGGGTTGATTAATCCTGGTGAAAGGTGTTGGAGAACGTTCAGTTGGAAGAAGCAGAGGTCTCCCTTTTGTCACCTTAATGCATTCATTCCTCACTATCTTGTACCCCATTTTCAGTACTCTTCCTAAAAATATCTTCTGATCCTTGTTTCTTGTAAGATTTGATTAAAATTTTCCATTCTATATTCCTTTCTTTTTCACCAAAGCTGTAAGAATATTACCATAAGGCAAGTTTGCTTTTCCCCCCAATAGGGTTGCCCTAATTCTTTCTAGTATATACATTTCCACATTCAGTGGAATTTCATTGAAAATAGCTCCCATCAGCCACAAGTCCTGTGTACTAACATAACTAAAACTGCTACTTCTTCCATGCAAAGTGGTTGCTATGAAATAATGTAAAATCCTAAGTTAAGCATTCTTAATCTCACTCACATAACTTCTAGAGGGAAACTTTTCCCTTTTTTCAATGACATTCTCCCACAGATGGTTCAGCTCACATTTTTCAAGCATCTTGTACTCTCCTACTTCAAATTCAATTTTGAGAAATTCTCTTAAATTTTGAGCATTAATTTGAAATGTTGTACCATCTAAGAACACATTTAAGCAATCCTCTGCAAATTCTTCTTAATCTTCTAATTTAGTTTTGTCAATAGCAATGCTAGAATATAATTCCTTAATCAAAGAAGGGTGAAACATTCTATCTCTAAATGTACTCATATACCTTAACTTTAATATTTCAAAATATTCCTCTAGATCTTCTTTTACTCTCGGTAAATCATTAAAACTTTTCTAGTCAAAAAATCTCCCACAAGAAATTATCGCATTCTCAATCTTCCTAAATTTATTAGCATGCAAGTCATTTCAAAATCGAGAAGAGGAACTAGTGCCTTTCCCTGCGGTGGCTCTTACATTTGTCGTTCTTTGCTCTTGTGCTATCATTTTCCTTTTGCTTCTTTTTTTCTTCTCTGTTGAAGATTCTTTGATTTTTCTTTTCTTCTTATGGGGATGTGATGGAGGATCATTAGCTTTCCCTTTTCCTTTTTCCTTTTCAGCAACTTTGTGGGTAAGAGATGTTTTTGCCATGGTATTTTCTTTCCTAGGATTTCTTGGGTTTCAGAGGAAAATAAAAAGAGGAAAATATAAATGCTTTTGGATATTGATTTTCAATGTAGCTGACTCTCTAAGTAGGTGTGGGGTCTTCTATGGGGAGTTAATAACTAGTTACCCACATTTTGAGTGGGTGGTTTCTCATACCACCTACCCAATTTTTTTTAACAATTTTCAAAATTTCTCGCGCCTTAGTCCTTTAGCCACCAGAGGTCCTCTAATTGATTAGCTCATGTCCTAATCGATTACTATGTTTCTGACTTTAGGTTTTCTAAAGAGTCAGATTTTCTTTAACTGGTTATGAACACCATTAACCAATTATCAATTTACTAACTTGATTAGCTATCTTAGGACAGAATTGTTCTAATCATTAGAGGGGGTCTTAACTGATTACAGTGATCCTGGTATCTATTTTACCATTCCTCTAACTCATCACAATCCTCCTTTAATCAAATATATCAAAAAGTGGACATGATCTTCAAAACTTATCAATACATGATCAATACAGCATAAATTAGAGTTCATTGACATCAATCATTCCTAAATCTCTCCTAATTCTGCAAAATTGTTCTTCATTCAATGGTTTTGTGAAAATGTCAACCAATTGATGCAAGGTATCAACAAAATCTACTTCAATATCTCCCTTAAGCACATGATACGTAACGACTCTTCCTCAATCGCTACTGGCATCTGAGACCTCCGGAAGATCTCGTCAAGTCCCGAACAAGCCTTAATGAAATTTCTCAATAACTCATTGTACACTTTTACTAAACCATATTAATGTTTGAACCATATATATTCATAACGTGAATTCAACAACAAGCATAGCCATTAAAATTTGACTTTAAGTCATGATATCACAATTCAATACATTGAGTTCAAAAATCCCAAATTTTCATTTATATCAAAACTAATATTTGTTTTGCATAGTAAAACCAAGTACTACAACTCAACCTCTAACAGCGGAGCGACTCGGGATAAAATGCTATGAGATGCCTTTACCTATCTGCAATGGACCGTACCCATCGACGATTACACGTTAGACTGATCACTATCTGCAAAGAGGGGAAAAAGAGGGGTGTGAGTCTCACAGACTCAGTGATCATCGACTTTGTGAGTAGGGCGTAGATGGGAAACAAGCAAATAACAGATCAGTTGAATATTAAAATGCAAGATTATAAAAATAATTTATTTCAAATAGGAGTTTGTGCCTTATATGAAAAACTAAGGATTTCTTAGGCATTGTAACCACTTCAATTGGTAAATCAACCAAGGTAGATAAAAATTTTTGCTACAAAACAGATCAATAACCTTATTCAAGTCAATCATTTGAAATATTGAATTAAAATAATTTTTCATAAAGAAAATTTCGCGTCAAGATCAATTAACATTTTACTCAAATCAAATCAATATATTCGGCAAGCTCCCATGAAATCTAATGTTAATCAAACTCATACGTAAATCACAAATCACCTCGCACTCGAGGAGTTAAAATTCATTTCACTGTAAAAATAAAGGGAGCTGCAGAAAAACTTTTAAATTTTGTTTTCACCATGCAAAGAAATATGAGTTTGTAAACCCTAAGATGCCACTCTCGAGTAGGGAATGAAAACAAACCCATGGTCCCGCTACCACGTAGTAATATTTGGAAGCATCGCTTCCACTAGATTCCCATGTGCCATGGCAGTCTCACGATGTTGGCCGACATCGGAGAATCAAGCGGTCGCAACCGCATAATCATCTGGTGGCCTAGCCACACATACATATATCACAGGTCATGGCCCCAACCACACCTAACTGCCCGTCGGTGACCTAATGGTTCTCTAGCTAGAGCTCACTCGTGCACAAGGGTCACACTTAACCGATGTGACATCCGACCTACTCTTGACACTCTCGTTTTGTCTAAAACATTTTTTAAAAAAATTTACATTGTGTCCTTGAAAATTCGTGCCAAATTATTTTCAAAGCGTCAGATATTGGGTATTATAAAATCTATCATTTTCTCAAAATAAAATTTATACATGAATTTCAAATAATTATTTGCATGGTGAGTAAGTAATATAATCATGAATGCACACTGCACATATATATAAGGCACATTTTGATGTAAAATAGTGTGAAGGGCTTGCTTCTCAATTTTTAAAACACTTTACATATAATTTATACATATATATATTCAAAACAATTTCTAAACATAATTTGCAATCACAATTTCCTAAGATTGCTACCAGCACATGCTATCCACAATTTTCACGCTTAAATAAATCATACGTATAGGTATATATTTATGAAAATTTTAAAATTGACACCCCCTACTCACCTCACAATAGCGGGATGTTACGTCACTATTAATTCAAAGACGTATCGAGCTACTCCTTCTTAACGATCGTTCGTTATTTCCTTTAGCCTTTTACCATAGTGCACCACTTATTTATTTCTCCTAAATATTGAAACCCATTTAATTAATATATCTATATATCTTATTTTATTCAAGCATCATTATTATATTCTTTTTTTCTTTTTTCTTCTTTTCTTTTNTTTTCTTTTTCTTCTTTTCTTTTCTTTGTTCTCTCTCCCGCCGGTCAGCAACACCTTACTTGTCTTTCTTTTTCCTTTCTTACATGCACAAGCTGGCCACAATTTCCTTCTCTCTCTCCCTCTCATCGCCGACAACAAGTTCTTGCTTCTTCCAACCAAAATTTTTCAACAGCCAAAGCTGCTCATATCAACCTCAAAATCAACAGCCAAGCTGTTCTATTCTTCCTCAAAAATCATCAGCTAAGCTACTCTATTTGTCCTCCAAAAATCAGCAGCCAAGCTGCTTCTTCCTCCCTAAAAACTCGACAGCCAAAGCTCCCAAGATCAGCAATCAAAACTACACATTTCAGCCTTCAAAAATTCAGCAACTAAAGCTGCTCCTCTCATCCTCAAAATCGACAGCCAAAACCTCAAAAATAAGCAGCCACAACTGCTCTCTTTCCTCCTAAAATGGCAGCAAAACCACCTCCTTCACTCAACTCCTTCTCCTTTCCCTTTCTTTCTCACCACTCAGCTTTTTCTTCTTTTATTTTGCTCTTTTTGCTTTCATTTTTGCTCTTTTATGCCTGATGCCTTCTTTTTGTTTCTTTTTCTTCTCTTCCACTAACCGACTTCTCTCTTTCTTCTTCTTTATTTTATTTATTTACTTATTTATATACATTTTTTTTTTCATTTGCTTTCCAATTTGACCGGCCCCCCCCCATCTTTCTTTACTTCTTCTCCTTGTTCCACATGGCTGGCCCCCCTTTCCATCATATATAAAAATGTTTGTTGACCCTTTTTATTGACCACATGGGCGACTGCCCATGTTGGTCTTCCTTTTTTTTTATATACTTGTATTATTATTTTACTAGTTGTTTATTTTATTTCTTCCATTTAATTCCACTACATAATCCTTCACCCTTTATATTTTAAAATTAGATCCTTTCGATACGTCTAAAATTCCAATTTTCATCTATCTTCCTTCCTCTATACGTGTGCCACCAAAAAATCAAAATTTCACTTCAACGCGGTATGACCATAATATTTAAATATTTACTTTTCCGCGTTGGCTCGACTTAGCAAAACACGCGTATTTCACTTTCATCGTTCATCTTCAAAAATTTATTTGTATTTCTTCTCCCCAACTTGGATCAACCATATGATCCTTTTTCATGGAAAAATTTCGTCACTGAATAAAATAATAATATTTTAATATTATTTTATTAATAAAAAATTATTTTATTCTAAAAATTTCCTCTTGTCTCCTTGGTACCTAAAATACCTTATTATGCCTCAATTGACTTTCGAATCACCTTTTATCTCACAAATTCTCTTTTAATAAAAATATTATCATTTTATCGCGTGCGAAATATTTTATCCTAAACTATTCCTTTCATCTTTCATCACTTTTAAACATTATAATTGACCTCAATTCGCATCCGATAAGCTTTATTTGTCACCATATAAAAGTATGGGGTATTACATGATATTATTTTTATGTGCTTTGTTCTAGAATGTTGGACGGGATTTTTGGAGATATTAATGGCACACATATTATCACCATATATAGGAACTTTGTGCATGGCCATTCCAAAATCATTTAGTTGCTTCCTAAACCAATGTATTTGTGCACAACAACTACCTAGTGATATATATTCAGCTTCGGCAGTTGATAGAGCAACTGAATTTTGTTTCTTGCAAGACCAAGACACAAGCATGTTTCCAAGGAATTGACAAGTACCACCAGTGCTTTTCTAATCAGTTTTGCTACCAGCAAAATCAGCATCAGAGTAGCCAAAAAGATTAAAAAATAAACCTTTTGGATACCATAAGCCTAAACTTTGAGTATCCAAGAGATATCTACAAATCCTTTTCACAACAATAATGTCGCAGCCCAATTTTTGAGCCATGAACGGCGCAAGGGACCAATGGGTTCAGCCCACCAAGCCCAAGCAAGCCTACTTACATGATCTTATACGTTAATCCATATTCCTTTAGAATCCGAAATTCATAATGCTCAATTACAATTCCTTTGAAAACAACTCATAAAATCCAATCATGTATTCATAATGGCATCATCAACCATTATATACATACGTATAATTTGACAAGTGAATCTCAGCATTTCACAACTAGTCATATACACGTAATTAGAACTTGACCGTCAACAGAGTGATTCTAGGCACGATTGATAACACTTAATGTCACGCTAAACCTACCGAGCAATGTATAAGGTGGAGCACCTTGTCCTAAGATCCAATCACCTTTAACTAAGGAAACCTAAAACATGAATTTTAAAAAACGTGAGTATAAACTCAGTGAGTGAACATAGGAAGGGAACAAGCAACCTTAGGGAAGGTTTAGAAAGCATGATGCACTTTAGTTCAAAACAATGCAATTTAATTTATTTCTATTTAAAAACCCCTCATTCAAACCCTTGGTCGTTTAGTTACTTGATGACAAAAGACTCATAAACAACAAGGAAGTTGAAAAGTGAAAACTTTAGTAGATTTCAAGCAAGTCAAGCATAATAGATTGACTCTCACCGCAGCGTAAAGGCATTCCCGCTGCAACAAAATTTTGGCCAGGTAAAAATCCAAGGGGCTTTCACTACCATCGAAAAATCCACTCATGCCACATTGCACATTAAATTGAACATATTGACAATACTCAAGTTTTCAACAATCAATGCAATCACATTTTAAATTCAAACATCTCTATATAGTAAGTATGTATATATATAAGCACTTACACCACCATCACCTCACCTAGCTGATGTGCATCATTACCGGCATGTGCACTACCCACTCCGTACATGCACGGTTATAAATATCATGACAGCATCATTACTAGCATGTGCACTACCCACTCCACACATGCACGGTTAGGTTCCACTCATAGGGGATGACCCTCGCTACAAGCAACCATTTCCTCCTTCAGCGGGGGCTCCACTAGTAGGGGATAACCCTCGCTACAAGTAGCCTTTTCTTCCTTCAGCGGTGGCAAAAAATGGTACCTATCAGAGCACTCGTAGGGGACAGCCCTCTCTACAAGCCCCTGGGCTGAGAGTCACGCTTCGCCGCTGTTCACATGCGAAAGTTCCCAGGGATCAAGTTAAGCCCTTTGCTCTGATACCAACATTGTCACTCAACTGGCATGTGCACTGCCAACTCTGCACATGCACGGTTACATCAATTATACAAAATTACTTAATAATATATATATATATATCATATATCTTTATATGCATATCAGCATCATATAAAAGTACATAGATTTAACACAATCATGTTCCACATCACAAAAACATTTCACTAAAGGCTTATTGTCATGCATTTTGAAGAAAAGATAATTTAAACAGTTCAAGTGGTTCGCTCAAACGTATGTACATCTACCCAAAACATTTTAGTGCAAGTTCACTCACCTGGCAACAATGAGATTTTAAGTCGCTATTTGTTCGGAGGTGTCTCTAACTATTTTCACTAGTTAGTCGCTCGTTATTTACTCCGACATGCCACCACAGTTCTCTAACTTTATCTTTGCACTTTCTAGCAATAATACGAACTCAATATATTTAATTACATACGTATACGGGCAGCACTTCAATCAATTAATCCTTACTCAAATTTATATTTTCATCCTATCATAAAACCATTTTCAATTAACTCACATCTTAATACATTTTTACCAAAATTACTTACATCCATTGCTTATGAAATTCCTTCGACTATATCACCGGTAACTTATTTATGATGTCACGTGCCTAATTCAACCTTTCTAAATAATTTTCGCCCAAATCCATCTTATATTTCCACACATAATCCACATATATGGCAGCAACAATTATTCTCACTTTCACTCGATTATTTCTTAGTTTACATGCATCGTTATCTATCTAACTTTCAAAACTTTGTTTCTCAATCCTCCATCCACAATATTCCTTTTTTATTTCTTTCAAACAACATGCCATACAATCTTAATAATTTTCAACTAGCTTAGGCAAATAAATCCTTTCAACAACCATAATTCCTCACAATATTCAACTAACCGTAGGCTTTAAAACATAGTGTTAAGCTTACCGTTTTCCTTTTCCACTTTGAGTCCTTCATGTACCCATGGGTTTATTGGCTTACATGTTACCAATTTTTCTCCAATCAAGCCAATCTTTGCTACCACAAGACATTTCTCTAAGTCACTAACTCATTTTCAAAGACTACTCAAGCCAAAAACAAGAATTCTTACCGTTCCTTGCTTGAATCACCAAAACCAAGCTTTTTCTTCCTTTCTCTCTTTTTCTTTCTTCTCCTCCTAGGGTTTTGGTGTGCTGAAAATTGGGGTTAAAGGCTGTAAATTTAATGCTCAAGAAGTTTGGAGAAAAAAGGAAAAGAAAACATGGAAAGGAAAGTGAAGAAAACTTGATTTCATGGTGGATAAAGAGAAAAAGGCATGGAAGCTTCAAGAATGGCGTGGAGCATGGAGGAGAAGAGGAAACAAATCTTGCTGGAGGAGAAAAGAATGGTTTTGGGTTGAAAAAAATCAGAGTCAAAGCTTTCTTTGGAAGCTTTGACCAAATTTCACATAAAATTACCGTTTTACCCTTTTTGTTTCTTTCCATTTTAATTTAGTCCTCCCAACACTCATTTAACTCCAAGTTCCTTCTATTATCTTCTTCTACACATGTACAAACAAAGTATGAAGTTTGTACTCCAATGCGATGTCCCCATAATATTTAAAATTTTTATTTATCCGTGCTATTTTTACTTAATAAAGACACGCGGCCCCATTAAGGTCATTTTTCTCCGAAATTTTTCTCATTCTTCTTCTCCCCCACTTAGGCTGCTCATATACTCCTTCTTCATGAAAAATTTCGACACTGAATAAAATATTAATCTTTTAATATTATTTTATTCCAAAAATTTTCTTTTGTCTCCTTTTGTCTCATAGGTACCCAAATATACCTTATTATGCCTCAATTGACTTCCTAATCACTTTTTATCTCACAAATTCTTCTCCGATAAAATATCATTATTTTATTATTATTTCCTCAATTGCGAAATATTTTATCCCAAACTATTTTTTTCATCTTTCATCACTTTTAAAAATTATAATTAACCTCAATTAGCATCCGATAATCTTTATTAGTCACCATATCAAAGTACAGGGTATTATAAGTAAAATGGGATTCCTTGGGACATGATTGGAATCTTGCACGTAAGCATACACTAAATAAAATATCAGGCCTACTTGTAGTTAGATAAAGAAGTGAGCCAATCATACCTCTATAGAGTTTTTGGTCCACTTTTTTTCCTTTCTCATCCTTGTCAAGCTTTGTGGAAGGACTCATGGGAGTTCCAATTGACTTCATATTCATCACACCGAATTTCTTTAGCATTTCTTTAGTATACTTCCCCTGGTTAATGAATATTCTATCCTCACATTGCTTGATTTATAGACCAAGGAAGAACTTTAGTTCTCCTATCATGCTTATTTTAAATACTCCTTGCATTTCTTTAGCAAAATTCTCACAAAACCTTTCATTAGTAGCACCAAATACTATATCATCAACATAAATTTGAACAATAATCAAATCAGTCTTATTTTTATTAATAAACAAACTACTATCTACATTTCCCCTAGAATATCCTTTTTCAATCAAAAACTTAGAAAGTCTTTCATACCAAGCTCTAGGAGCTTGTTTTAATCCATAGAGAGCTTTATGAAGTTTATATACATGATCAATTTTATTAAACACTTCAAAACCATGGGGTTGTTCAACATATACCTCTTCTTGTATAAAGCCATTAAGAAATGCACTTTTAACATCCATTTGAAAAAATTTAAAGTTCATAAAGAATGCATAAGCAAGTAAAAGTCTAATAGCTTTTAATCTAGCTACTAAAGCAAAGGTTTCATCATAATCAATACCTTATTCTCGATTGTAGCCTTGAGTAACTAACCTTGCCTTATTTCTTAACACATTTCCTAACTCATCCATCTTGTTCTTAAATACCCATTTTGTACTAACAATTGGATGGTTAATTGGCCTAGGAACTAAAGTCCAAACCTTGTTCCTTTCAAATTGGCCTAGCTCTTCTTGCATAGCAATCATCCAACTATCTTCCTTTTCACTTTCCTCAAAGTTCCTTGATTCGACTTGTGATATGAAAGCAAGATACTCACAAGCTTCTCTTAATCCCCTTCTAGTTTTGACACCTTCCAAGGGATCACCAATAATAAGTTCTTGAGGTTGATTCTTTACAAATCTCCAATTTTTAAGAAGATCATTGTGTTGTTCTTCAACTCTTTGCAAGCCTTCTAATGATGGTTCATTATCATCTTTCTCCTTCGAGCTTTCTCCATCATTCACTTTGCTATCCAAGCTCATATTTTCCATTTTCTTCTCAATGTCATATGCATCTTCATCACCAAGCACTACCTTTCTTTGTGTAGCATTAGTCTCATCAAAAGCAATATGAATTAACTCTTCTATAAATAGAGTTCTTTTATTATACACTCTATATGCTTTAGAGTTCAATGCATAGCCTAAGAAGTTTGCCTCATCACTCCTAGCATCAAACTTTCCCAATGTGTGTTTTCCATTATTTAAGACAAAACATTTGCACCCAAAACTCTTTAGGTGATAAATATTTGGTTTACTTCCTTTGTAAAGCTCATAAGGGGTTTTAGAAATCATGGCTCTAATGGAGACTCTATTCAGAATATAAGCTGCAGTGTTTCCAACTTTAGCCCAAAAATATTTTGACAAGTTATTTTCACAAAGCATTGTTCTTGCCATTTCTTTTAAAGTTTTATTTTTTCTATCAATAACTCCATTTTGTTATGCAGTTTTAGGAGTAGAAAAATTGTGATCACAACTATTTTCATTACAAAAGACTTTAAAATTATCACTTTCAAATTCACCACCATGATCACTCCTAACACTAACAATGGTGAGGCCTTTTTCATTTTGAACTCTTTTGCAATGTTTAACAAAAATTGTTAATGCATCATCTTTATGAGCAAGAAAATATACCCATTTATAACTAGAGTAATCATTTACAATAACAAAGCCATATGACTTGCCTCCAATGTTGGTCCTGATAATATGTGCTAGAGGGGGTGAATAGCACAATTTGGCTCTTAACAAATTAGAAATTAATTTCCAAAACTTAAGAAAATAAAAAACAGAGTATAAGATGCACAGGAATTTAGAGTGGTTTGGTCCAAGACCTGCATCCACTACCTTGATTTTCCAACCAAAGATTTTTCCACAAATCCACTAAGAACCGATAAAATTCACAAGCTTTCACCAAGCTTTACAATGGCTTTTACCAAGCTCAGCCAAAACCTTTTACACTAGTTTTTCACGGGCTTAACTAAAACCCAAAGTGGTTTTCCAAGGCTCAACCTGTGAGACCTTGACCTTTATAGACTCGTAAAGGGAAGTATACGCGATATCCCTGATCAGGGGTAATTTTGTCATTTCCTTAGTAAGCCCATAAAAATAAGTTTTAAACAATATTATGGCCTAAGTAGGCCTAAGGCATAAATGGATGGTGAAATTAGGGTTAAAATGGAAAGGAAACCAAAATTTTGATGATTTTCACTATGGAGGCAAAATGGTCATTTTTCACCTTGACTTAAAATTTTGAGTTTTCATGAATCCGAGCATATCTAGACCATTATGGACCTTGTCCCAGAGTCAAAAGAGCAAAAAGATTGCATAAAAGATTAGAGAAGAATAAGCTAAATTGTGGAGGGGTAATTTTGTAATTTTAAGGGAATGGATAAGTTTGTCCTATAAATACTTTCTTCTAGCAGCTTCTTCTCCCATTTTCCAGCAGCTTGTCTTCTTCTTCTTTTTCTCTCTCAAGTTTCTTCAAAACCTCCATGGAAGCTTGATATGGAGCTTGCATGATTTTCTCTCTCTAGCTCTAGTTTTCATACTTTTGAGCCTTTTTGACTAGAACTCTTGTATTCTTTAACTCTCTCACTTTAAAACCCTTGATAAATCTTATTTCCAAACTTTCTCTCACTAGTTGGGCATTCTAGAGAGAGAAAAAGAGAATTACCCTATTAATTTGGAAGCTATTAGAAGAGAATTCGACTACAAAGGAACCTTAGGGTCAGTGATGAACTAAGCTTGATTTTTAGCTGTAGAAAATGGCTAGTAATTGGGATTTATGAAGTGTTTTATTGTTGAGTATGTTCATTACTTTTTAGTGATTAAGATAGTGAACATAGATAGCCATTTAATGTGGCAATTGAAAGCTAGCTAAAAGATAGCTTTTAGGGTTCATAGTGTGTGAATTGACCTATTGCTTATGCTAACGTGATCCTAGGTTCTAAGGAAGCCCCATCATCCCATTTGGACAATTAGGGGAATTGGAGTCATCTAAAGGCTCTACAATCAATCGGTGAGTGGACTGCCTATCAAAATCTTTTTTGGAATGTGACTGTTTTGAACAAAGTTTTTGAATGATTTTATACAACTTTTCTCAAAAATGAATGCCTTGGGAACAAGCTCTTGAGAAATGGTTTATGTTATGCTATGTGGTTATTATGGATTTCTATGTGGCTGCATTATGTTGGTATACATATATGATTGAATATAGTATTGTGTAATTATATTAACTCGGTTATGTGCCAATAGGGAGTGCACATAACCCGGTGATCACCCAGCCATGTGCAAGTAGGGAGTGGGCATGAGTTGGTGATGATGATGATGTGATGGTGTGTATGATGATGATGGGATGATGTGCATGATAATGATGGATATACGTATACATATATACATATGTAAATATGTGTGCTATAGGAAATTTATGAGTGATGGTATATGGTTAAAATGTATGTGAAACTTGACATGTTAAACTTTGGAAAATTGTCATGTGTTTCATATTGGTTTGGACATTTCAGCAAGGTGGTTTTTCTTTGGGGAGAAAAAGGAAATTTTTCATTGGTGCCCTGTATTTCGCTGCAGTGAGAATGAATTTTGCTGTAGCGAGATAGTCACTGTAACATCTCGCTACAGCAAAAAGGAATCTCGCTGCAACGAGAAACTTTTTGTTTCATCAACTGAATTTCGCTGCAGCAAGAAAGAATCTCGTTGCAGCGAGAAACCTTTTGTTTCTGGGTTACAATTTCGCTGCAGCTAGATTGAATCTCACTGCAGCGAAAAACTTTCTGTTTTTGCCTCTTATCTTGTCCAATTGCTGCCCTATTTTTCACTTCTTTGCTACCATATCGGAGCATGGACTTCCAACATTAAGGATTAAATGAGTTAAGTTTAAAATGAAGAGGTTTAGTGAGAAACCCTCGTTCGGCTAATAACCAAATCCCAACGTCGCTGTAGTGGAAAGGCATTCTCGCTACAGTGTAGCTGCAGCGAGAATGCCTTTCTGCTGCAGCAAAGATTCATTGTCGTATTTGATTTGCTTGTGTATCATTGAAGCTTTCATTCTTCAAATGGTTCGTTATGCATGGGTTCATGATTTTCAAATGATCAATCATTAAGGGCTTGATGAGGGGTTTTTAATATGAATGGAATTAAATTGCATTGTTTTGAAACAAGTGCATCATCATTTTAAATTCTCCCTTGTTGTTGCTTGTTCCCTTCCTTGTTCACTCATTGGGTTTGTACTCATTGTTTTCAACTTCATGTTTCAGATCACGAGGCAGTCGATAATTACGACGAGGTGTCCTTGTAGACCTGTATCCATCTTTTGGTAGGTGTCTCGGCATTCAGTAGTTGTACATTAGTCCGAGTCCCTCCGTTGGAAGTCAAGTATTATTTTGTTGTGTATAGATGAACCTAATGTAAATTGTTAAGATACATGTTGTAGATAATGTATATACACTTGTTTAGTATGCCAGTATGAGATGGCAATGTGTAGTATTATTTTGATTTTAAGTTATGAAATGTGACTTAGTAGTTTATGATGAAATGATAAACATGTCAGATTAATGGGCTTGCTTGGGCTTAGTGAATTACGTCTATTGGGCCCTTGCACCGGTCATGGCCCAGAATTTGGGTCGTGACACAACCACAACCTATAACAATCAAGCTATCCCAAGCTTGAACAACCCTTTAGAGTGACTTCCTCACTCTAAGAATACAAGAAAAATAGCAAAAGAAGGTACCTATGATCAGTAGTTAATTTGAGTGGTACAAGATTGAGTGCTAAATATAGATGCAAAGAGTAAGCGTTTAAGTGCAGACAAGTGCAGTGAAGCTTTTCTGATTTTTCAACTTTCTAAGGCTCAAATCTCTTTCAAGGCTTCTAAAAAACTAGTTTTTAATTATTGAAAGACCCTTTTATACTTGGAAAAGCAACTCTGATGGCAGTTTGGCAGTTTTATGTCTGTTGGAAACAGTTGAGGATGAGTTTTAGTCATTAATCTGTCTCGTAGTACTCTGATTCAAATTGCAGATAGAGAGCTCTTAGTCGACTGACTTGGTTGACTAAGTTGGTTCTATTTCAGGTTGCAGATTCTAGCAGAGAGTAGTTAGTCAACTGACTTGGTCGACTAAGTTGATTTTGTTTCTCAAACTCTTCAGCCGCCATTTCTCCAATTTGAAACTTGGTCAACCAATATTCTTCCTTATATCACCAATAGGCTTCCTCCTTGTTAGATAGTTACATCTTGTTATTTTTATTCCTCTTTTTCTTTTGATATACTCTTTGAGGAGTTAAATGATTAATTTCATATATTAATTTTTCTGCACACTCAAGTAAAGATATTAGACACAAATGAATGGGAATGTTTTATTATCATCAAAAACTAATGGAGCCAACAATCTCCCCCTTTTTAATGATGACAAAACATTCCTTGATTGACAGCATATTGTCCTTTTAGTCTTTTCAGTTTTCTGCAGAAAATGAGGATTGCTCCCCCTAAGTATATGCTCCCTCTTAGTGTGTGCATATTTTGCTTACTTTATTCTAGTAGATTTTATTCTTGTCATATAGAGAGAATGACATTATACACTTAGACTATATATGTGTATATACATGTGCAAAAATCTGGAATGATTTACAGCAATGAATGTTGACAGATATTTCATAAAGAATTTAGCAGAGTTCTGTTAACAGCATACAATCATCAGATTTTATCTATTCCCTTCATAATTTAATTGACATTCAATACACAGCATCTATATCTATTTATAAACAAAAGTTATTCTCAATGCCATATTGAAAATCATTTATCAGCTTGTAAATCAATGTCATCATAGCATCAGCAGATTTTGTTCATGACAGTACAAATACCAAGATAACAAAATATCAGTAGACTTCAATTTGTAGCAACAACATAGACATTTTAGCATTCACTTTTCACACACAACTATATAAACAATAGAATTAAACTTACGTGTTCAAGTGCCACCATGGCACAAATAGCAGTTAATAAAAAAGTATTTCGAATTGCCCTTGGACAATTTTGCTTCCTATCTCCTATTTTTCTAAGTTCCTGCTCCTGATTCTGCTTTCTCTTCTTTCCTAGGTTCTTGGTTCCTCTACCCTAACATTTTTTTTTAATTTATTCTTTGGTTCCTACACCCATTCTACTCTCCCTTTTTGTCAACATCAAAAGAAGGGGCTTCTATTCATCTGATGTGTCAAAGGGTGAGGATTCAGTGTCATAGAAAGGGTTTAGAGGAAAAAGATAAGGCTCTCAGAGAGGTGATGACTGTCTAGGGGAAGGTTCTGGTGAGGACTTGTTTGAGACAAGGATTGGACTTTGAGGAGAAGAGGCTGAAACTGGTCTGGATTTCTCATCCAACCTAGAAGACTTTCTTCTCTTGAGAAATGCTATCTTGGTGGCCATAGTCTTCTTTCCCTTGGTTGGTAGTTTTGCTTCAATTGATAGTGCTGTAGTGGCTTTTTCTTTCCCATATTTTATCTTTACTTTTGGAGCTGATGTAGGTTTCTTTCCTTTTCCTGCATCTCTACCATCTTTTTGAGTTTTTGTCCTAGTAGTGTCTTTTTCAGCTTGTCCCTCCTTAACCATTTAGTGGAAGACATCCATAATGGAAACTTCCTCTAAATTTGGAGGAGAGGCCTAGTGTTTCTCTGTTTTTGAACCAACCACTTCAGTCCTTTGTTTTGATTCATTTTTTCTTTAAAGTTCAGGAGAAGGTGTCTTGGCTAGCTGATCATCCCCTTGGTGAGAGTCTTGAATCTGTAGAACAGGACTGGCAGATTTATAGGTGGAACCTTCAACTTGAATGCCATAACTTCTAACATAAGGAGTAGATTTTTCTACTGACTTAGCTGAACCTTCAGCACCTTGTTGTGCTGGTGCAGTGCTAGATGTTGTAGAGTTGTCTGCAGCCACAGGTTCAGATGGAATGTTTTCCTTCTCCTTCAGCTTGTTTTCCTACTCAGTGATTCTCTCTTCAATTTTCTATAGCTTTTTTCCTTGATCAGTCAGCTTTCCATTAATCCTCATGAGCAAGTTGAAAATTACTTCATTTGAGAATCTGGAAGAGGCTCCTTCAGGTTAAGCGATAGGCTATGTTATTTTTTTGGACTAATCTTGGGGTTCTTAATGAACCTTTCCCCATCAAGTATATACCCCATTTTAACCAAGCTCCCATAATAAATAGCTTGATCTCTGGTTTTTACCAAGTCCATATCATACCTCTTTGCCCATATTCCTTTCTTCTGTACAAGGGATGTAATGACATTCCCATACTGTAGATTAACTTTGCCAAGTCAGTAGGCACTTCTCATTTTTTTCAATCATATATCTTCTCAGATTTAGAGATTGTCACGACCCAGAACCTCCCTCGGGCCCATGACAACCGCTGTGACGTCCCGATTGACATTCATTACCCGAAATGCCAACATAAACCCCACAAGGCTTACATATCAGTTTCTTTCCTTTCCTGTGAGCAATCGTTGTTAAACATTCCATTTAAAACAATTACCGGTCGTTTTCGACTCAAATAAATTCAAAGAAATTTTTTTTTTAAAAGGATTTATAGACAAATATCACTATTCAAAATATTTATTAAAATATAACATTTTTATATAAAACAATATTTATAGAAACACGTGTAAAAAATCTATTGTAATGTGTAAGTAAAATAAATTCATACATATAAAAATTTACTAAGTTATAATATACAATAATGGTTACAATGACAAGTGACCCAAAATACACCCAGTGTTGGTGCTAGAAACCTACTGTCTGTGTGGTAGAGATGTCAACTGGAATCCTCGACAAAATAGGGTATCTACAAGCTACCACAAACCTGAAATGTTTGGAAAGGAGGTGGGTGAGATTTTGCAATCCCAATGAGTAAACAGACATTATCATAAATATCTAAAGGCGAGTAAAATGGAGGCAAGTTTAAACAACAAATTACGAACCATTTCATAATGTTTTCAATTTATTTCTTAAACCATAAAATATTTGTAATTTACCAAAACAGTTGTTAAGGCTTATGTCTTTTATTAAAAACAAGGCTCAAGCCAAAACTAATCCT